>NW_023270451.1:6323818-6408074 GCF_011800145.1 Mirounga leonina | reverse complement strand
TATATATATATATATATATATATATATTCTTTTAGAGAGAGAGAGCTTGAGTGGGAGAGAAGGAGAGAATCATAAGCAGGCTCCATACCCAGCATGGAATCTGACATGGGACCCGATCTTACAACGCGGAGATCATGACCTGAGCCAAAATCAAGTCAGACACTTAACTGACTGAGCTACCCAGGTGCCCCCATATGTATTTTTTTTAATGATGTGGGAATGAAACCTCTCTGGTGTTTACATTCCTGGATTATATTTAAGAGTCACATAATAGTTTAATTTTAAACATGTCAGTAGTTATAATACACCAGAAATCACATCCTTTGCCACTATTTAAATTTATGATAAAAAAGTTTAGGTGCAAATTTAGAAATATACAAGGGACTATAAAGTTTTTCAAAATTGTTTTAGGGAGCATGTAAGCAAAGTCTAAAGACCATTCACTTAGGAGCCAGGGCGCAGATCCTAGGGCTAAATCAAATCCTATTTTTTCCAGTGGTAAGATAGACTCCATGTTTAGAATTGTAATAATCAGTTTATTTACTTCTTCAGTGAAACAGATACTAAAGAATGCTGTAAGAAAAGCTCAGTAATTAGGAGTCATAAGTAATTAGCTCAGTCATGAGAAAACATCCAGAGTATTTAGCTTTAAATCACTTCTAAATGCAGATGATTCACAGACTTACAGTTCTAACCCAGACCTCTCCTCGGAGTTCTAGATTTACATTTCTAACTGCCCGTCACAGATCCCCATGGTATCTCTGGCAGGCAGTTTACCCATACCAGGTCCACTGTTCCAATCCTGATACAGAACCTCACACTGGTTTCCCTTCTCAGTAAATAATCCCCTCCCTTAGAGTTGTAGGCACCACGGCTCCCTGCTCCCTGCACTGTGGCTGCTTGGAATGTGGGGCTTGAAAGAAATAGGAAAGGGGGGGCGGGATTTAAAAAAATAAACAAACCCTAGTGATTTCTTCTGTTTTCTCTGAGCAGTAGAGATCTCCATGCTTGCTCTTTGGGCCAGAACTAGAGCCTTCTTCTGGTATTCTCTCTGTCTGGACCTGGTTTCCACCTCTGGTTTCAGGCTAGCCTGAGTCCAAGCAAGGAGGCACTGGAGGGAAGAGAAAATGGGAGACTCTAGGCTCCTTCAGCAGGACCACAATTTTCTTCTTTCCCAATATGCCTGCTACCATTTCATTTTAGGGCACTCAGGTGTTCTGTCCATCTTCTATCCGCATTCAGTGGGAGGTGCAGGATGGAGTCCGCCTGTGTGGACCTGGAACCTCTCTGTTCTGTCTCTTCTTATTGTAGAATAAGCACTTTTCGTTTTTGTTAAATAGTTAATGGGGTGCATACCACATTTTTGATTGGACATTTAGATTGTTTCCAGTTTCTTCCTATTATAGATTGTGATGAGTTATAGTTAGAACTTGGGAGAATCTCTCTTTCCGTGGGGCCTGGGCCTTCCAAGCACATTCCTGTTACAGTGAGACTCTTTCTCCTTTTCACCATTAGGCTATCTCTTAAATTAGCTGGAGCTAGTAGATGTTAAGTTATAAGCAAGATTGAGCAAGTCTGTTAACAGTCCAGTAGTTTGAATTTAGGGGCAATTCCTAAATTGGTTTGTTTGTTTGTTTTGTTTTTAAGATTTTATTTGTTTGACAGAGAGAGAGCGCGCGCACACGCAGAGGGTGTGACAGGCAGAGGGAGAAGCAGGCTTCCCGCTGAGCAAAGAGCCAGACATGGGGCTCGATCCCAGGACTCTGGGATCATGACCTGAGCCAAAGGCAGAGGCTTAACCGACTGAGCCACTCAGGCACCCCTGACCTGCAAGTCTTATAGCAGCGTAATTGAGGGTGCATGGCTGATCCAGTGCAAGCATGCCTGACCATTATTGAAAAGATATACAAATATAACTCAATAGTCCCATAAACGTCAGAGCCCTCTGGCTCTGTCTGTCTAGTACAGCCTGGCATAGGTAGGATGTGGGTCAGTGTGATGTGTTACAGCCGCTGAAACCTGCAGAAAGCAGTATTTTTCTCTCCTGTGGGGATGAGGCAAATCCTGTGATCTTGGGAGACCCACAGGCTTTCAGATGCTCCCAGTTCTCTCCACTGCCAGAGCTCTGCCTCTTCCCTGGGGCGGTAAGAGTTAGAGCCCTTACTCTCTCCTGGGGTAGGGACCCTCTTCTTTCCCTCTCACTGAGTCTGCGGCGGGGAGGTGGTGGCACAACGCTTGTTTTTCTTTCTATCGTGTATCATAAGTCTGTATTCTCCATGTAAGGGCTCACTTGATTAGAGGAAAAAGCACCAGATTTTAGTTCCAGCTTGGGTAGTAGGAAATTACTCTGATTTTCTTCTGCCAGGCTTAATCTGTCTAAATGGTTAGATTTCTCTCCAGAAAGATGGTACCGATTTACTTTTCCACTAACAGTATATGAAAATGCCCATCTCACCACACCCTTACCAATAATTTTCGTTTTTAATATTGATTAATTTGACAGATGAAGGATGGCAGTTTCTTGTTTCAAATATTATCTCTTTAATTGCCTGTGAAGTGGAACATTTTTCCATGTTCATTGCCAGTTGCATTTCTTCTTCTGTGAATTGTTCTTGTTCATTGCCCATCTATTTCCCCAAATGGTTTTAAGTGTTCTATTTGTTAAAGATTTAACATTTAACATTTATCATTTAGAAAAACCAGTAGTGGAAATATAAAGAAGTATAACAAACCTCTATTCTCTAGTTCTGAAATCATTTTACTGCACTGAATATTCCAGGTCCACATAGGAGAAAAGCGGCAAATTTTGCATGAGTAATCTAGCAAGACTCTAAAAATCTAAATTAAGATAATGTCCTAAGTTTTCTTCCAACTTTTTGAGCAAACCAGTTACCAATGCTCTTCTTCCTGCCCTGCCTGCCCTCTGGTGGAGGTGTTAAAGAGCAGGCCAGGAGATCAAGCAAGCCATAACGGAAATAGAAATAGTGCAAAAGACCAGGTAAGCCCAAATGACACCAGCCCCTGAGTAATTGAAGAGCCAGTGTTTGACTTAGCAAGGCTCTGTTCCTTGTTTTTTCTAACATTAAATGAGGATGATAGAATTTACCGTAAGACTGCTCTTCCCACCCTGGTACCTTACCCAAGGTACTGCTCTCCACCTTTGGTCTTGCTGACCAGGATAATTCCTGCAGGAGAAAAACATTCCCAAATTTCTGTATCTGGAAAAGAACACAGGTTGACATAGTACAAAGAGCTGTAGTCTGGGAAGTTAGGGTTCTATTTCCAGCTCTGGCACTTGCTAGATAGTTGAGTGCCTTTGGGTAAGTCACGGAAGCTCTCTGAGTCTATAAATTAAGAACAATGATATTAATGGGTCTATTGTGAGGCTCAAATGAGATAATGGCAGTGAAAGTGCTTTGTAAACAGTAAGCCACTGCAGAGCCAGGGTCATATTAATAGTGTTGACAACTCTTTTCTCTCAATTAATATTGAACTTGACTTAGTTGCCTTTGTATTTTAAAATAAGAAATAATCAGTTTATCCTTTTAAATCTTTAGCAAATAAATGGAGCCTTTGGTCTCATAGCCACAGAAAAAGCAAATTACATGTCCCAGTGTGACCCAGGTCTGTGTGTGTACTCTCTGATCTCACTTTCATTTTTGTTTTAATTATAGCATTGAAAGAGTGGAAGGTTTAAAATTACACCTTTCAGAACTAGTCATTATTCAGTGACTCTGTGTTTCAAAAATATTGCTCATGTCTTTAAAATAAATTATCAGGTTCTTTTATTGTTACCTTGGCCTAAATATAAATTTATTGACATGGTGATGATAATGGTTTTTAATGTTTTTTTTAAACATTTCCTTGAAGCTGTAGTAATATAGAGGATTCAAACATACTATTTAAACATATTAAATATTTACATAAAATTTAAGTATTTAAGTTGCTTACACATTTTGGTCTGGGTGGCTGAAGATAAATGTGAAAATACCTAGATTTATGTAACTAGAAGAATTGAGAGATTTGTATTCCTTTCTCTGCTACATACATAGTCTCTCCTTCCTCCTCCCACTCACTTTAGTATGATATATTAAAAGGATAAAAAGGTAGTTATCTGAAAAGAGAGAAAACTGTCAAAGGTATCTGGTCCAAGTCACCGTTATTCTTGCCTGGGTATTTACAATAGCCACCCATCTGCTTTTCCTATGTCAGTATGTTCTTAAAATAGCAGACAGAATGATTCTGTTAAAATCTAAGTCCGATAATATCATTTATATCCTCAAAAACCTCCGATGGCCTTTACCTACCCAGTCTTCTTTTCCTGCCCACCCCCTCACTCCCTCCGTCCAGCCACACTGGCCTCCTAGACCACACAAGGTTCAGTTCAGCTTTGCCCTGGAATGTGCTTCCCTCAGGTATCTGCAGGAGTAGCTTCCTCACGTCCTTCAGGTCTGTTCATCTCTTCAGGGGGGTCTTCCCTTTTGCCTCCTCTAAACTTGCACCTCTTACCCCACTCCTACAACCCTTCCTTCCATAATGCTTATCACCGTCTAACATACAATATGTTTATTTGTTTCTTCTGTTCATTATCTGCCTCCCCTCCAGAATGGAAGCACCATGAGGGCAAAGGGTTTTGTTTGTTTTGTTAACTACTGTATCCTCATAGTAAGTGTTCAATAAATGTTTGCTGAATGAATGAATGAATGAATGAATGAAACAAAGATAAGATATGGCCTTATGTGATTTGCAACATGGTAAAAATTGTAAAATTTTCATCAAAACTTTTTCAAAAGCCAGAAAACTTTGGATCTTTTCTGATGACGAGACATCCAAGGTATCAATGTTTTCCTCTTCTACCCCCCTCCTAATATTTTGGCCATTTTATATCTCAAGAATTAAGATGATTAATCCATCACTGTCCTGTTTATAGTCTAAGTATAACTGTATAAACCACTCCTAGTTTGTTGGGAAAGGAGGAAAGAATTGAATAATAATGAAACGTCTGTCCTTTGCTTTCTTTGACACTAATCTCTTGATGATCTTAGTTTTGGCAACCCATTTTCTGGCTTCTCTTTCTCACTGTTTCCAAAATATAGATATCCCCAGAGGATCTTGCTTGGATTTCTTCTCTTGCTTTGCATATTCTTAACCACTTTTATGGCTTTTGTTAGCTCCTTTTCTTAGATGACTCTTAATTTGTAAACCCAATCTTGATATTTCTTATTGGCTTTCAGTTCTGCATGTCCCAGACTGGGCATATCCATCTGGCCACCTTTCAAGGTCTCAAACCTTACAGATCTACAACTACATTTATCTCTTTTCCTTTAAAACTGGTTCCAGTCCATCCATTTCTGTTAATAGCTTTGCCTTCTTCCAAGTTTGGAAGTGTTTCTAAGGTTTGTAATTGTTTATGAGTTTTTCCACATTGTCAGTTGTCAACCCTTCTTGCTTATATTTCTAAAGTATCTCTTGATTCATTCTCTTCTTTGCTTTAAGTAGATCAGGAATGTGGCCTGAGATTCTGCATTTCTAATATGCTTCTGAGTCAAGCTGATGTTGGTCTGTTCACCACATTTTGAGTAGCAGAGGCCTGCTATCGGCTAACAATGGCCATTTGAACATAGTCTTTCACTTCCCAGCCCATGGTCATATCTAAGAAGTACTTAATTCTCTTTCAAAATAGAGATCTGATTTTGCCTAGTCTTGCTTTAAAAGAGAAAAACGTCTTTTCTATGTCATAGAAGATTTGGAAAGTTACAGAGACAGAAGATAAAAAATTCAATCAGCTGGGGCACGTTGGTGGCTCAGTCAGTTAAGCGTCTGCCTTCGGCTCAGATCATTATCCTGGGGTCCCGGGATCGAGCCCCACATCAGGCTCCCTGCTCAGTGGGGAGTCTGTTTCTCCCTCTCCCTCTGCTGCTCCCCGGGCTTGTTCTCTCTCTCTCTCTCTCTGTCTGTCAAATAAATAAATAAAATCTTTAAAAAAATTTCAAATCAGCCCTAATGGTCAATTCACAATCATTAACACTTAAGATATATCCTTTTAGTCCTTTATTTCTTTGCATATAAATATATTCAGGCTTTATTTATATTTTTAAAACCATAGAGGGGTCATTTATTCTCTCTTTAGTTGCTCGATGAATGCATTTGCTAAGTGTGTTGACCTTGTCTTACAAAGTAGAATCTACCTTCTCTATATGATAAAAGTGCTCACTGCTGCTTTTCTTGACCTCTCTTACATCTGGGAACTTGGGACCTGGTGCAGCCAAGCAGATGCATCCTCTCTCGACTTTGATTCAAGAGCTGGTGACTCAAAGCCGCAGGGATGACGCAGAATCTGTTCTGGCCAGGGCACAGCAGCAGTGGCAGCTGCATCCGGTTTCCAGTGGCAGGAGAGACAGCTCTTCTGTGGCAGGGTGCGGTGTCCAGCATCCAAGGACTTGGCATTGCAGATCACGAGGTTGGTGCTTGGCGGCCGCAGTCATAACTTCACAGGACCAGTTTTTCGGAGTGCTTTGGGTGTGGTTCTTGCCCAGTGGTTTGTCTTTCCACCTTTACTCCTTAAATTAGCTTAAAAGTTGACTTAACTTACTGGCAACAAATACTAACAATATTAACAACAGCCAAAGCCAATTCTTAGTGCTTATTATATGCCAGGCAAATTTCAAAATATATTTATGTATGAAGTATGCTCTGTGTATATTAACTCATTTAATTTTTACAACTTATCCTGCACGTGCTGGTATTATCCCCAGTTTGCAGATGTTGAAACTGAGTTACAGAGAGGCTAGGTTACTTGCTCAAGGTCTACACGACTTTAAATGGGGGCCCTGAAACTCAAACGTGGTCAGCTGACCTAGTTCTTCAGAGTCCTGCCTGACACGTGGACTGTTTTCTAACCTAATTTTTTCATATAGCAAAAGTTCATGAGCACTTCCATGTTACTAAATATTCATCTAAATATTTAAAGTAGCTACATAGTGTTAAGTTGTAAGGATGATTCCTGATTGGTTTAACCAACTTGCTGTTGTGGGACATTAAGAATATCTTGGTGGCTAAACTTTTTTTTTTTCTAATATCCATGACTCTCTTTGGGATAAAGTCCTAGAATGCTTAGTCAAAGGGTATTCTGATTGTCTTCCAGCAAGATTATTCCAGTGTATGCACACAGCAGTGTATGAGAGCATCCTGTTTCCCTGAGTCCTTAATAGCATTGAATATTATCGTTAAAATTTTTTTTCTTTGTGGTATTGAAAATGATATATAGTTTTCATTGAAGCCTAAAATTCTTTGGACATTAAAAATAAATTTATTGGGGGAGCCTGGATGACTCAGTTGGTTAAGCGTCTGCCTTCGGCTCAGGTCATGATCCCAGGTACCTGCTTGGCGGGAAGCCTGCTTCTCCCTCTGCCTGCCACTCTCCCTGCTTGTGGTATCTCTCTCTCTTTCTCTCTCGCTCTGACAAATAAATAAAATCTTTTTTTTTTAAGATTTTTTTTATTTATTTATTTGAGACAGAGAATGAGAGCGAGAGAGCACATGAGAGGGGGGAGGGTCAGAGGCAGAAGCAGGCTCCCTGCCGAGCAGGGAGCCTGATGCGGGACTCGATCCCGGGACTCCAGGATCATGACCTGAGCCGAAGGCAGTCACTTAACCAACTGAGCCACCCAGGCGCCCAATAAAATCTTTTTTTTAAAAAATAAATACATTTATTGGTCATTTGTCAAAAGTTCTTTTCTGAATTGACTGCTCCATCACCTATGGGATAAAGTTGAAACCTTAGAAGGCGATTCAAGGCTCTTCCTACTCTGACCCCAACTTCTTTTCTAACTAATTCTCCTGCAAGTCCTAAACATTCACCCTACACATCCATGGGGATTATTTTGTTTTGTATAAGTTGGAACTATGTGAATGTGCTATTTTTATAGGCCACAAGTGGTTGACTATTGACATTTTCTTATGGTTAAACCTTATAAGTCTCCAAAATATTTGCTTTCCCACTAGAATGTTTTCACAAATGTCTTGTCTCTCCCTGCTTGGTGAAATCCTTCCCACTCCTTATAAAGCCAGGTTCACTGGTCATGTTCCCTACGCCCCTATTCCTTTGTCCTCCCTCTCCTCTTTCCCTTCCTTCCCCAGTTTAGGTGTAAATCACTCCTTTTCACCATTTCCACTCTCCTTCTTTCCTATTGTAATAGAATGAATGGATTGCAGCTGGATAGTGTGTTTGCATCTGCCTGGCAGAGGCCAAGCCCTGTGTTGCCTTTTCCCAGCAGAGACTCTCTTATTTATTTTTGGCAGTTAACAAGGTTTCCGGCTCACAGCAGTTGCACAACAAAATGTATGTTGAAGTGAAGAACTAGTAACTTTAGGGCCCAGGAAGTGCCTTATTAACCAAATAATAATTGCAGTTTCCTTCCATGTTAAATAAGGAAGAGCATGTGTAATATCTTCTAATTTGGTTGGTTGGTATTTTGTTTGGCAATGGCTCTCCTTATTTTGAATCCTCCATCCTTCTATTTCATTTTTTCCTGTATTTTCAGATGTGGTCATTATATTGCAATTCGAAGAAATTAATTGACTCCATGGCACAATTCTCAAGGGTGAAAGAACACAATTCTCTAACTGGCTAAATAGTAATCAGTGTACTTTCCAAGGAATAAATGTATTTTTTCCCTTTTAACTATATTCACCTTTTTTCTTAGGTACACTATAGGAATTTTTAGTGACTTCTAGGAAACACTAATGCTATGGATAGAGTTATAATATTTCAACAAGCTTCAGGAAACATTAAAAGTAAATTTTTTTAATCGAAGTATAGTTGACATACAATAATATGTTAGTTTCAGGTGTACAAAAAGTAAAAATATTTTTTAAAAACATTAAGAACACTTAAACTGAATCTCATTAAGATAAAGCCTTCTCTTTTTAAAAGACATACATTGCATGATCCATTTAAATTGTACTTAACAGGAATAAAGTCATGTAATCATAGAACTTTAAAAGTAGAGGAGATCCCCAAGGTTTTTAGTATGTGGGAAGATACCAAGTAGGAATGGAGGAGAGAAGATAATAGTCTGAGTTTAGCAATGTCCCCATATTCCCCTCTCCATTGAATTGTCAAGTGAAGTCCCAACCTTTGCTCATCTTCTTTCACCTACATATCGTGTCCTAGCCATGCCTCAAACAAGTTCAATCAGAAGCAATCTCAATCCAGGCCTCCTTTGTGTTTATAGTCAGAAGGGACTGGGTCCCCTGGGTCCCCTATGGCCTTTTCTTCCTGCTTGCTCATTAGGCATGTGTGTGCTCAGAATTTTGGCTGTTCTTTTTAAAGTAGGCTCCATGCCCAGCATGAAGCCCAACATGGAGCCTAACGTGGGGCTTGAACTCACAACCCTGAGGTCTACACCTGAGTGCAGATCAAGAGTCAGACGTTTAACGGGCTGAGCCACCCAGGCACCCAAGAATTTTGCTTTTTGTAGGTGGGCTTTGCTAACCAAGAAACTGGTTCAGTTTCTAGATCCAAGGATCCGGAAGATCTGTTTGAGATTTTTAAATAGAAGGTGGGATGTCATAATGACAAAGACAGATAATAACAACTAACTGGCAAGAATGTGGAGAAATTGGAACCCTCATACACTGCTGATGGGAATGGAAAATGGTGCAGCCGCTTTAGAAAACAGTCTGGTAATTCTTCAAATAGTTAAACACAGAGTTACCATATGATCCAGCAACTCCACTTATAGGTACACCCAAGAGAAATGAAAACATTTGTCCACACAGGAGCTTGCACATGAATGTTCATGCAGCATTATTCATAACAGCCAAAGAATAGAAACAACCTAAATGTCCATTAGCTGATGAATGGATAAGTAAAATGTGGTAAATCCACTAAATGTACTATTATTCAACAATTAAAAGGAATGAAGTACCGATATATCCATGACATAACATGAATGAATGTTGAAAACATGCTAAGTGAAAGAAACCAGTCATAAAGGACCACATATTTATGATTCTCTTTATATGAGATTTCCAAATAGGCAAATCCATAGTGACAGAAAGTAGATTAGTGGTTGCCCAGAGTGATGGCATGGGGTGGGGCTGTGGGGGTCTTCTCTTTGGGGTAATGAAAGTGTTCTAAAATTGATTGTGGTAATGGATGTACAAGTCTGTGAACATACTAAAGGCCATTGGATTATATACTTTAAACGGGTAAATTATACAGTATGTGAATGTTATGTCAATAAAGCTGTAAAAAAAGAAAAAAGGGGTGTGTATGTGTGCTTCATTTAGTCTCCTTGTACTTCTCTGGCTAGCTAGACATTTCCATGCCTAATTTCAGACTCTCTTTGCCCTTTGATTCTGCTTGAAGTCCAGCCAATAGCTAATGTAGCAGGGTGGATATTTAACTCACACTACAACTCAGACACAAAGAGAAAATATAAGTTCTTTATTTAGTCTATAAGCAGTCTGGTTTTTCTCCTGAAGCCCCAACCGATGGAGAGTGGTGAAGACGAATGGCATGTTTAGTTCCCAGTCTCTGGGAGGCCACTATGGTGGAAGGAATGGCTGGGACTGATTGACCTGCAGCTACTACACATTATGCTTGTTGCAACTAGATGCGCTCAGATGACCAATGGGCAGGACATTGTGATGCGCCATATATATGCTTCTGAATTCTTGTCTTGATTCTTAATGCTGTGCCTTGCTTTGGCCTTTGTTTTCTATGTGATTCAAGACTTGCTTTGAACCACTGCCGATGTGTGCTTCATAACTCACGATGGCCCTCCTGACGTCAGACTACTGGCTCTGTCTGAAGCACCGGTTCCCAGGGAATGCATACGTCTCTGGGTTTGCTGTGTTCCTGTAGCTGGTCACAAATGCTCATTGTTTCAGTCTCCTAGTCATGGCTTCTAATCCCGTCAATATGATCAGTAGCTGGCTCAGCTGATAAAAGGATTGTTTTGTGGTTTCCTGAAGCATTAGAGCTTAATAGAATATATACACTTACTCCCTTCTTAGGAAACTACATTTGAAAGCACTCAAAAATGTTTTAAATAAAATTTGCCGTGTTTGTATAATTTTGTATTGATGATGCTCTGAGTACTTTACTTTTTTCTTTAACTTTTTTTTTAAGATTTTTATTTATTTATTTGACAGAGAGAGAGACAGCAAGAGAGGGAACACAAGCAGGGGGAGTGGGAGAGGGAGAAGCAGGCTTCCCGCGGAGCAGGGAGCCCGATGCGGGGCTCGATCCCAGGACCCTGGGATCATGACCTGAGCCGAAGGCAGATGCCTAACGACTGAGCCACCCAGGTGCCCCTTTTTCTTTAACTTTTTAAAAAATATATTTATTTATTTTTGAGAGAGAGCACAAGCAGGGGGAGCGGCAGGCAGAGGGAGAAGCAGGCTTCCCGCTGAGCAGGGAGCCCGATGCGGGACTCCATCCCAGGACCCTGGGGTCATGACCTGAGCTGAAGGTGACGCTCAACCAACTGAGCCACCCAGGCGCCCGTACTTACTTTACTTTTTAAAGCTCTGTTTTTTTGGTTTCTTTGGAAAGAGAACTGCCTGACTATTGGTGCTTTGAATGGAGGGAGGTACAAAGTAGTATTATATTAGTTGGCCCAGGAGGAAGATGAAGTGTGATGTATATTAGCTTTTCAAGTTGTTTAATCTTGCTCAAACCAAGTCAGTGATGTGACAGTTCAGAAAGGAATTCAAAGAGTACTTGCTGCTTTTAGCAATTGATTCTGAAGAGTTGTGACTTCTATAAACACCAAAAATACTTCAAAATTGATATACAATCAGGACTGAATAGGACCTTAATATTGATATGGGTCCTACAGTCTGAGTGCCAGTGCCTGGGAGGTCTTTTGTTTGTTTTTAACAAATAATACAGTATTTGGGGGCAAAACCCCAAATTTAAGAATATTTAACATTATGTGAATGCCTATTGAGTTTACAAAGAGATAAACTTGATTAAACTATTTGACTACTAAATGAATAGGGATTTGAGTATATTTTATAGAATTTTTTATTCAATAGAAACTGTCAATCTTTGTGTCTATTATATACACACATAAGGGTAAATTAAAGTTCAGGGGAATATGTATGTAAATAAATAGAAATAAATGTGTACATATAAGTAAATCATAAATATATGTATATATTCTTAGGTATGCTGTGCTAAGGTTCAGCTGGATGTAATTTTCGCATTATCATCTAAATGAAAATATCTGTTAATTCATAAGTTCATAAATTATACCTATGAACTCAGAAGTGAAAAGTTGATAATGACAATTTAAGACAAATGTATTCTTTTGGGTATTTATTTACTTACTCAAACATTCAAAAGTTCTTACAAGGTATTAAAAATGCCTGAGACATTTGTTTTTGTTTTGTTTGTTTGTTTTATTTGACAGAGAGACAGCGAGAGAGGGAACACAAGCGGGGGAGTGGGAGAGGGAGAAGCAGGCTTCCCACGGAGCAGGGAGCCCAATGTGGGGCTCGATCCCAGGACCCTGGGATCATGACCTGAGCCGAAGACAGACGCTTAACGACTGAGCCACCCAGGCGCCCCATGCCTGAGACATTTGTAAGGACTTTAAAGAAGCTGTAGAAGAAATACTAATAAAGCATGAGGTGAAATTATATAGATTGCTAGACCTCAGTAGATGCAACGATGAAAGACAAAGAACTGTCAAGAAGGAGAGGGAAACTGGATGCTTGGGTGACTCAGTCGATTGAGTGTCTGCCTTGCGCTCAGGTCATGATCCTGGGGTCCTGGAATCGAGTCCCCCATCCAGCTCCCTGCTCAGCGGGGAGTCTGCTTCTCCCTCTGCCTCTGCCCCTCCCCCTGCTTGTGTGCACCCTCTCCCTCTCTCTCTCAAACGAATAAGTAAAATCTTGAAAAAAAAAAAAAAAGGAGAGGGAAACTGGAAATGAGAAGAAGAGTGAAGCATTGAAGGACTGATCTAACTGAAGCCCTGGACGAAGCACTAAAAATCACTGTGGAAAGAGTGGACCACGTTTGCACAATTTAAACACTGCGCTGCAATGAATGTACGTATTCTCACACAGCTCCTACCTCTCCTTCCATTTGTATTGGTTGGGATACAGGTTAGACTACGGTATCAAGTGGGCCCAACATATAATGAGTTAAACAAGTAAAATCCACGGTCAATAAGGTGGCTTCCCAGTGTCTGGGACCGAGGCTCCTTCTAATTTGTGGCTTTGCCATTCTTGAAGATGTTGCCTTTTATCATTCACGCTGCAGAAGATAGCTCACCACCATCCCAGCTGGGCCCACGTGCTAGCCAGTGGGAAAAGGAAAAGGATAAGCAGATGGCCTTATGAAGCCTGACATGGCTATTTAGAAAGGGAAATAAAGGCGAAAGAAACCTGACCGTGTGTCCAGTGTGATTTAAGAATAGCTTGATTTGGAAATTTAAACAGTCCCTTGGTCAACATGTCTTTCTAGGAAAAAATGGTCAGTGTCTGGGGTACCCCCCCCCATCCTGTTTCTCTCCGTAAAGGGATGCCCTGTTTCAATGGGAAGAGGATGTGGTTTATGTGTCCCTACTGATGTGGAGTGAATTGGAAAGGTTTGGCTGCACACCAGGTTTCAGCAAGGGTCAGCCACAGAAGTGATCTCTTTCCAAGGCACTACATGAAAATCAAGGACAAACTCCTATGCCATTGGTATTACTTTCATTTATTCAACACCAGTTCTCCAAGTGTGGTCTCTGGAGAAGCAGCCTCACCATTACCTAGGAAGTTCTGAAAAATGCAGATTCTCCAGTCCTACCTCAGACCTACTGAATCAGAAACTCTGGGGGTGGAGCCCTGCAACTGTTCTAACTAATCTTCTAGGTTGATTTAAGGCACATTAAGGTTGGAGAATCATGGATTTAATGCAGTTCACTGAAAGAAGTCCTCAGAATACATGTTTAACGGACGGATTCTTTTTCTCTTGGTCTCTTTCTCTCTTCTTTCCACAATTCCCTGGGACTAAGAAAGAATAAGCTTTCGTTTACTTCCCCTAATGTGATATCCTACTTCCATGAAGCATCCACTTTCGTATTAACCTCACTTAACAAAACAAGCAACTAACAAACCTAACAAAACCGTGAGAATGGACCCTTTGGGCTTAGTTGGGAAGCAGGGAGGGACTAGGTATTTGGAAAATAGCCTGGATTGCTGCATGATCCAATTTTGAATGCCAGAAACTATTTTGCCTTTGCATTCCTTCTTTCAGATAGACAAATTTCCAGCCCCCTTTCCTGATGGATACCATGAACTCACTATGCCAAGGATCCTGTTCTCAGAGCAGTAAGGGAAGAACACATTTTCCAAAATATCGAATTACCCAGTTACACCTATTCACTTTTGCTAGAAGTCTACACTGAAATTTGATGAGCATGATGAAGAGGACGACTGCCTACTCCTACGATGCACCACAGAAAGAAATAGTACCGGGAAACAAAAACAGAAGTAGTCAAGAATAGAGAATGTCTAATGCCGGCTCTGTTTCTATTCCAGCATCCTCCGTGAAGTGCATAGTTTCCCTTGATTATAAAATAGAGATAAATTCTAAATGTGACATTACATAAAAAGGCATTTATTTTTACCCCCTCCTCTGCATGGGGACAGTTATCTGTCTTCATCTCAATGTGAGTTAGAATATATAATGCCCAAATAAAAAAGATTTCAATTTTCATTCATTTAGCAATAGTCTGTTTCCTTGGGAGAGAGTTGCCTAGTAAACAAAAAATGTGTGGGATGTTAGGCTTTTATAATCATGTAAAAGAAATGACTCTAAAAGATGCTACATTAATATGGCTGTAAATTGGAAGTTGTCATTTTTGTGAATGGAGAATTTATGTAGAAAGAGACATGATTCTTTCCTTCACTTAATCCATTCTCCACATGTCTGACCTTTTGAATAATTGTTTTAAAAATACAAATTGCCTCATTCCCCTCTTGTGGGGCTTCTGAATGCCTTTAGAGTAACCTTCAGTTGCTGCCGAGGCTCTAACGGGATCTGGCCCTGCGTTCTTCCTTGGTGTCCTCTCAAGGCTTTTTGCCCTTGCTCATCTTGGCTTTCTCTGTCCATGTCTTAAAGGAACCAAATTCTTTCATACCCCAGAGCTTTGGGATGTGCCTTTTGCCAGGAATGTCCTTTCCCTGACCCTTCACATAGTTAATTCTCATTTATTCTTAATTGCTCAGTGAAAGGTCTTTTCCTCAGGAAAGCCTACATATTCAAATATGTATTAGGAGTCTGCTGACCCTTTCCCTTCATAGAGATTATCAGTTTGTAGTTTGCTTCTTATTTTATTGTGTAAATTAGGTAATAAACCCTGTCACATCAGAGATCGTGTCCGTTTTGTTTCCCTCCCCCTAACCAGTGCCTAGCATAGTGCTTGGCATGTAGTAGGTGCTCGATAAATATTTCATGATTGGATTACCAAAGGTCTTATCTGACAGCAAAATAGTGTGGTTTGAAATATCAATGATAAATTATCCTGAAATTTTTAACACCATTACAGTGTATTGAATTTGATTGCTCACAAATGGATTGGATTCCAGAATCTGCTTAACTGGTTATTAGACAGAAAACATTTCTCTATAGCAAAGCCGTCATTGTTGGTCCAGGCCTGGACCCGCCGAGAATAACAATTAGAGATCTGCCAGCTCACCTCCATCCGAATGTTGGTGACCTCAGTTTCCAAATCAGGATTCCTAGTTTTCGGCCTCCACATGATTTTTGAGGCCTTTGTTTTTGTGAAATCAAGATAGAAATGGTGTGTTAAAAAGATGACTTTTAGTTTCTTTTCTCTCAGGACTTCTTTCATTCTTGGAATGTTTGCGTGAGGAGAGAGAAACATCGCTGTAAAACTGCACTCCGCATAAGAGGTAGCCTTGAGAAGCTGGGAAAAAGAACATCTTCCAGAAGTAGTTGGGGTCAGCACATGACAGCTCCCGCTGCAGAAACGGGTTTGTGTGTATGTGGACTGGGAGTAGGAGAGGGGGTGGAGGAGGAAGAGGAACATATTCGACTTGGAGGAGGAGTGACCCTGGGATCAGTCCCTTGTACGCTGGCGTGTTCCCTACTGTTAGTCACACCGGCAGCTGCCAGGCTCTGACTGTCGTTGGAATGCTGGCTCTCAGAGACCTCCTCGGTGCCACCCACAAATGCAGATGTATTACTTAAGGGGCCGATGGTGGTTAGGCATCACAAGAACTCATTGCAACTCTCTCTCCTTTAGATCAAATTCAGTTTTGCTTTCAAGTCCCTCCCAGACGTATAAAAGCACGTTAGGCTCAGAAAGTCCTAAGTGGCTAAACACTTGCCTACCAGAACAGGAATTTCCACTACAGCAGTCCTGACAGGTGGTTCCTCCAGCCTTTGTTTGAATACTCACCTCCCTCACAGACAGCCCGCTTCCTACTTGGACAGGTCTCATTGTTACATATTGGACTTCCTTACGCCCTAATGAAACATGCCTCCCTGGACTTTCACCTCATTTGTCTTTGTTCTGCTCTCTGGAGCTATGCAGAATATGTCTAATCTTTCTTCAACAGGATAGTTCTTCAGACATTTGAAGACAGCTGTCCGATCCTCTCCTGTAAATTCTCTCTTTGCTGGGTAAAATAGCCTCGGATCTTCCAATTGTACCTTTTATAAATAGTGTACTAATGTGGAAAATGTAGGAGCAACTGCCCTAGGCAGACCTGGGTTCTGTTGATTTGTTTATTCAATTATATATTCTTTTTTGCGTTTATTCCCATTAGTGAGTAAGTACAATAAAACCTAACAAGGAGAAGTGCTTGGTTCAGTGAATGCATACACTAAGGAGGGATTTGACCAAGGCAGGGGAAGTCGGCTAAGGCTCTCTTAGGAGATCAGTGTTGAACTGAACAGATGGATGGGTAGCAGTAACCAAGGTGATGAGGAAAAGAATTGCTTTCTAGGCAGAAGGAGCAATATGTACAAAGGCCCTGTGGTGGGTAGGGCATGTGGTGGAGGTTTGATCTTTAATTTCCATGTATATGCAGAGATGGATTATAGTACCTTCTCCCTTATTAAAAGAATTATTAAAAAAAAAAATGAAAAGAAAAGGGGGGACCTGGGTGGCTCAGTCAGTTAAGCGTCCAACTCTTTTTTTTTAATCTATAAAGGAAAGGATAATATTTTATTTTTTATTTTTAATTTAAATTCAATTAGTTAACATATAATGTATTATTAGTTTCAGAGGTAGAGGTCAGTGGTTCATCAGTCTCATATAATACCCAGTGTTCGGTGTGCCTGGGCGGCTCAGTCGGTTAAGCGTCTGCCTTCAACTCGGGTCATGATCCCGGGGTCCTGGGATCGAGCCCCACGTTGGGGTCCTGGGATCAAGCTCCACGTTGGGCTCCTTGCTTAGCGGGGAGTCTGCTTCTCCCTCTCCCTCTGTCTGCCGCTCACCCTGCTTGTGCTCTCTTTCTCTCTCAAATAAATAAAATCTTAAAAAAAAAGGCCTCTCCTTTTCTGTTTATCCAATCCCTGTAATACTTATTACCTGTCTTATTCCTCTGGGAAGCCTCCCTGGACACTCAGGCTCAGGTCTGTTTCCATAGTGTAATAGTTAAGTGCAGGGTTTCGTAGTCTTGGGTTTGAATCCAGTTTCCATTCCTGATCACCTTATGGCATTAGACAAATTATTTGATTTCTCTGACATCTAATTTCCTTCTCTGTGCAAGAGGTAACGACAGTAATTACTTCATTCAAATGTTTGTGACAAGTGAGATATCTAAGCATCTGTATCTATATATCTCTACCTCTACTTCTCTCTCTATATATCTTTATATCTGTATCTCTCTCTGTATGACAGAGCCCTTTCTAAGGGTTCTTACTTCCTTGTCCTGTACATCCTACGTGGCTCAGTCATTCTAAGGGTGACTCTAAGGTTAGGGGCGTAGGGCGGAAGCCATTTGCTCTGCTCCTGAGTATTTGAAGTCTCTGCTCCCCTGGCTGTCGCTAATGCACATCCGGTGGAAATGCCCTTGGGTCAGCCCACATGTGCATGCGCACAGGACCTCTGAGCCACCCACTGGCCAAACCAGGTACCTTACAGCTCAGTATCACCATGCCTGACCAAACCACCCCAGCGAAACTGCAGAAGGCAAGTGATATTCATGCTTTAAGTGGCAAGTAAAATCTCTTTTCAGAATGTCATGTCGAAGACTTTTCTGGATTAATAATTATTTTGCAGAATTCTATTTCGTAAATACAGCTTAATAATGTTTAATAACCAGAAAAACAAATTATTTAATTCTTAAATAAACAGGTTTTTAAAGTACTTACATTCAATTGAGGTTAAGTAGGTGAAATTCTAGTATTACCTTCTAAAAGATTGCAACCTGTGTATCAAGACTGCAGTCAAGGGTGTTGTAATGGCAGGATATTGAATTTCCTTGAACAAAACATGGAAATGTGCTAAATTGATTAAGTCAACTGATTTAAGATTCTTCATGTTTACCTACTGCAGACAGTAGTGGTTCAATATTGCAAGTAATTTTCTTCTCTGTAGAATTAAAAGAATCTGTATTATAAAAACTAAATGTTGTGCTTGTGCTTGAATATATAACCCCTTACCAACACCACTCTGCATTTATTTCATATTTGAGATACTTGCTTTGACAGATACTAAAACCAAGATCAATGTGCCTGTTTTTCTGCCGCATTTTGCATAGTAAGTATTCAAATAGCACATAAAATCTCACTGAAGCTCTTAATTCAGAACCTGAAAATGTGTGTACAAAAAATCACTACCATGATTCTGTAGAGTTCACACTTGGCCATTTTGCTTTTTTATGAAATCAGTCAAAATGAAAATGTACATTTTGTTCTATTCATTTGCTTTTCCCTATTCTCTTTAATTCAGTTTTATTTCCTTTGTTCTTTGTAGTCTCCCTCACCCCCACACTGATTTTCTTTCTGTAAATCCCTTCAATGATGGATACTGACCTCAGTATCCACAGTTTTAACACTTTTATTAAATCTAATATCTTTCATAAAAAGCCAGGCACACCTTAGAGAATCAGGAGCTTACTAAATGTTCACTAACCTCATTTTATGGCCAAATCCCTCTTTTCCTGTTGCTCTAACATTTATTTTATCAATTGTCATTACCTTTTGATCAAACATCATGATAAGAAATATAATTGAAGTCCCATTTTTTTTCTTTCACCACCCAACATCTTATTTTGATAAATTTCAAACATGCAGAAAGGTTGAAATAATTGTATAGAAAATATCTGTATGCCCGCACATATATATTCTACTATGAACATTTTATTATATTTGCTTTATCACCCAACTGTGCATTTATCCATTCTTCCATGCACCCGTCAACCCATCATAATTTTTTGATGCAATTAGTTACAGATGTATCAATATACTTCATCTCTAACGTTTCAGCGTGCATATCATTAACTAGTGTTCTGTACTGGTTTATAATTATTTTTTTTTCTTTCAAGTGGTATGTACATCTATGGCTTGTACAGATATTTAGCTTACCATTTGCTGAGTTTGGACAAATGTAGACACCTGTGTAACCTCAACCCCTATCAAGACAGGAGAATATTACTATCACTCCAGAACATTTCCTCATGCTTCCTTCCAGTAGATCCTCACCCACCTTGCCCCTACCCCAGGCAACCAGTGTTCTAATTTTTACCACCACAGATTAGTTTTGCCTGTTCTAGAACTTCATATGGATGGAATTATAAAGTATATGCTTTATGGGCAAGACTTCATTCATTCAGCATTATGTTGAGATTCATCCATGTTGTGTGCACCAATAATTAGTTCCTTTTTACCACTGAGTGGCATATGACTGTCTTACAGTCCATTCTCCTATTGATGAAATCTGAGTGTTTTTCACATTTGGGCCATGATGAATAAAGCTGCTATGAGCATTTTTGTACAAGTGTTCTTGTGAACATTGTTTTCCTTTCCCTTGGGTAAGTATTTAGGAATGTAATTGCTGGATCATAGGGTAGGTGCATACTTAATATTATAAGCAGGGGCACCTGGGTGGCTCTGTAGGTTAAGCAATGGACTCTTGGTTTCAGCTCAGGTCATGATCTCAGGGTTGTGAGATAGAGCCCTGTGTTGGGCTCTGTGCTCACCAGGGAGTCTGCTTGAGATTCTCTCTCTCTCTCCCTCTGCCCCTCCCCCTGCTCGCTCTCTCTCTCAAATAAATAAGTAAATCTTTAAAAAATATTATAGGAGCGCCTGGGTGGCTCAGTTGGTTAAGCACCTGCCTTTGGCTCAGGTCATGATCTCAGGGTCCTGCTCAGCGGGGAGTCTGCTTGTCCCACTCCCTCTGCCACTCCCCCTGCTTGTGCTCTGTCTCTCTCTCTAAGATAAATAAAACCTTAAAAAAAATAAATAAATGGTGCTGGGAAAATTTGACAGCTACATGCAAAAGAATGAAACTAAACCACTTTCTTACACCATACACAAAAATAAACTTAAAATGCATTAAAGACCTAAATGTGAGACCTAAAACCATTAAACTCCTAAAAGAAAGAATAGACACATCAGCCTTAGAAACATATTTATGGATCTCTCTCCTTAGGCAAGAGAAACAAAAGCAAAAATAACCTATTGGGACTACACCAAAATAAAAGGTTTTTGCACAGCAAAGGAAACCATGAACAAAACAAAAAGGCAACCTAGTGAATGTGAGAAGATATTTGCAAATGATATATCTGATTAGGGGTTAATATCCAAAATATATAAGGAACTTATACAACTCAACACCAAAAACAAAAACAAAAACAAAAAAACCTCAAAACCAAAAAAGCCAAGCAGTCCAATGAAAAAATGAGCAGAGGACCTGAATAGACATTTTTCCAAAAAAGACATACAGATGACCAACAGACACATGAAAAGAAGATTAAAATCACTAAATCATCAGGGAAACACAAATCAAAACCACAATGAGATATCACCTCATACCTGTTAGAATGGCTAGTATCAAAAAGATGAGAAATAACAGGTGTTGGTGGGGATGTGGAGAAAAGGAAACCTTCATGTACTGCTGGTGGGAATGTAAATATGATGGAACCACTGTGGAAAACAGTATGGAGTGTCCTCAAATATTAAAAATAGAAATACTATATGATCCAGTAATTCTACTACTGGGTATTTACTCAAAGAAAACAAAAACACTAAATTGAAAAGATACATACACCCCTATGTTTATTGCAGCTTATTTGCAATAGCCAAGATATGGAAGCAGCCCAAGTGCTTATCAATAGATGAATGGATAAAGAAGTGATACATATATTTACAATGGAATATTATTCTGCCACAAAAAAAGAATGAGATCTTGCCATTTGCAACAACATGAATAGGCCTAAAGGGTATTATGCTAAGTTAAATAAATCAGAGAAAGACAAATACCATATGATTTCACTTATATGTGGAATCTAAAAGCCAAAACAAATGAACAAAGAAACAAACAGACCCTTAAATACAGAGAAGAAATGAGTGGTTGCCAGAGGGGAAGTGGGTGGGGGGATAGGGGAATAGATAAAGGAGATTAAGAGGTAAAACCTTCCAGTTGTAAAATCAATATGCTACAGAGATGAAAAATACAGCATAAGGAATATAGCCAATAATATAGTAATAATGTATGATGACAGATGGTGACTACTCTTGTCATGGTGAGCACTGAGTAATGCATAGAATTATCTAATCAATATGTTGTACACTTGAAACTAATATAATATATGTCAATTATACTTCAATAATGAAAGAAAACCAAATAATATTTTCATGTTACTTTATTCATAGTTACCTAGGGAAAAAAGTAGCTAGTGCTATCGGTGATTTGATGGTAATAATAAAGTTGATGATATTGCATATATGTGAAACCACCTTTTTTAAAAGTATGTCCATGTTTTTTATCTTTAAAATCAGGAAATAAACTTTAGAGTTATTTTCGTCTCTAAGAGAGAATACTGCAACTAGTGTAACTGTTGTGGCAAATTATATTCCGGATCTTGTTCTTAAAACCAAGGTGTAAGTGAAAGTCTTGGAAGAGTTAAAGTTCTTTTGCATCATGCATCACTACATTGTAGTACAAAAGATTGGTAACAATTCAAATAAACTGTTTCAGCCATCCAGTGGAGTACTTCCCTTTCTCTGCCTCCTACTGGATATGTCACTTACATTGATTGTTTTATGTTTTCCTTCGTGATTTCATAACCACTGGGTTCCCCAGATGGAAAGAACTTTGGGGATCTCTGGTTCTGTCTCCTCATTTTATAGAGGAAGAATAAAACAGAGATATTAACTATTATGCCTCAAACAATAGAACTTAAAATTCGAGGAGTTACGATTAGACATAGTTAGGACTAGACATAGATCTCCTGATTGAATAATCTTTTAGTTTCAAGTTTTTTCTTCTGTTGTCCAGCCCTGTGGATTTGTGCTTTAAGATGACACTGGCATTTACCCCTTCCTTTCTACTGCGTTTGCCAGTAGGGTCTCTAATTATATCTAAACTGCATTGTCACTCAGGCTAATCTATTTCCCTCAGGTCCATCCTACACTCTTTTGTCTCACTGATTTTCCTAATATAGACATTTTGACAGGCACTCTTGTACTCCAGCAACTTCAGTGGTTGCTGTTGAATCCGGTCCTAGATTCTCAAGGATCTTCATACCCTCCTCCCACCCTTTCTCTTCATCCTTATTTCCCACTCTCCCCACCTGCACCTGCTCATCGGGGTGCTCTCCCTGTTCCCTGGTGGCATGTGAACTCCTGTTGTGGTTCCCATGTTAGCTCCTTATTCTGGTAACTCCCACTCCCACCTCTTCTCTCCATTCAGTCATTTACATACAGCTTATAGTTCCAAATCCAGCTTAAGCTCCACCTTCTCTATGAAACATCTTCTAATTTTTCTCAACTGCAATGATTTTTCACCCATGAATATACATTGCAGCATCCCACTTATCAATTGATATGTGCACTGGCTTCCATAAGAGATAAAACCCCAAATCTCAGTGGCGTAATTACCAACACAGAAGTATACTTCTTGTTCAGTGATGATAGTGTGTAAGTATTTGTGTATTGCCGATGGTGGTGATGGGAGGGCTGTGCCTCTTGCAGCCCCATTTAGTTGC
This sequence comes from Mirounga leonina, assembly GCF_011800145.1. Taxonomy (NCBI): domain Eukaryota; kingdom Metazoa; phylum Chordata; class Mammalia; order Carnivora; family Phocidae; genus Mirounga; species Mirounga leonina. The sequence continues at coordinate 6,384,881 of NW_023270451.1, read as the reverse complement.
CCAGGGTGATGGAGACTCTGCCATCTTTTTTTTTTTTCTTTAAGATTTTATTTCTTTAATTGAGAGAGAGCATGAGTCAGGGTGGGGAACGGGCAGAGGGAGAGGGAGAAGCAAGCTCCCTGCTAAGCAGGGAGCCCAACGCAGGGCTCGGCTCTATCCAGGACCCTGGGATCATGATCTGAGCTGAAGGCAGACGCTTAACCAACTGAGCCACCCAGGCATCCCTCTGCCATCTTTAATACAAAAGTCCACAGAGTTGCTCAGACATTGGAAATTGGAGGAAGAGTAGAGAAGGCACATATGCTTCTTAGCTATTTCAGTCGATGAGGGACATGTCACAACACTTCTGCTGGTGGGAACTAGTCACAGCCTCCCTATCTTGATCCATGTGGATCCCTGGAACTAGCCTTCACTATGGAGGGAAGCACAAATCTCTGGGGGGTGGCTAGCTAGCTTTGTTAACAACGTTATTCTGTACTGATTTCTAATTGCCTGGTGTCCTTGTATCCCCATCTGAATTTTACACTGTAACTAAAATTCCACAGATATATATGGCAAAATGGGTCTGGCATTTAGTGTAGGTTCAGTGGATGCTTGTTAAAGAAAAGAATAATTTATAATTTATATAGTCTCTTTTTTTTTTAGTTCTTAATTCTTAAATGAGAAAGAAAAACAAAGAATAACAAATCCTTAGGGGTTCTGTCTTTGTCTTTTTTAAGAACACATTTGCAATGTATTCTTCACACACAGAAAGTAAAACTTAGCTGGATTATCTCCAATTTAAGAATAATAATATTGTTTTCACTTTTAAAAAATATTTTTAGTTGGTGCATCTTGTTTTTCTTTTCCTAAATCTCTCCTGTTATAGAAAAATTGACACATACACAAAAATAGAGTGAATATTTATAATGAAATCCCATGTACACATTGCCTGGCTTCAATAATGACTGAATCATGACCACTTTTGTCTCATCTATATGGCCCACTCCCCTCCCACACGAACTTTTTGAAACTAAGCATAAATATCATATTATTTCATGTGTAAATATTTCCATTTGTATTGCTAATAGACAAGGCCTAAAAAAACCCCCACATGGGGCACCTGGGTGGCTCAGATGGTTAAGCATCTGCCTTCAGCTCGGGTCATGATCTCCAGGTCCTGGGATGGAGCCCCACGTCGGACTCCCTGCTCAGCAGGGAGTCTGCTTCTCCCTCTCCCTCTGCCTCTCCCCGCTGCTCCTGCTCTCTCTCTCGCTCGCTCTGTATCTCTCTGTCTCAAATGAATTAAAAAAAAAAAAATCTTTAAAAAAACCCCACAATTCTGTATCTCATTTAAGTGATAACAATTATTTCTTGTTATCACTTAAATAATCCAGTTAGTAAGCAAGTTTTCCCATTTTAAAAAACAATCTGTTTGTTCAAATCAAGATGCAAACACTACATTTTAGACATACATCTTAAATATTTTTAAAATTATAGTTCTTCAATTATAGTTCTTCTCCCCCTTCCCCACTTATTTCTTGGAATTTATTTGTTGAAGACACCAAGTCATTTGCCCTATAGTAATTCTCACATTCTGGATTTGGCTGATTCCATCCTTATGGTTCTTTTAAACAGTTTAGTGTATCTCTGTCTCCAGGGTTTCCTGAAGACTGGAGTTAGGTCTAGAATTTCAATCAGATTCAGGTTTGATTTTTCATTATAGATGTGCTTATATACCACCATCAAAAGACACATAATGTCTGGCGATCTCTCTTTTACAGGTTAACCTTTATTAGTGGGTTTAAGAGTTCTTACTCTGATCTATCCATTATAAAGTTCGCCGTCATGTGGTCTGGGCCACCACTGATGATTATTACCTAGATCCATTATTTCATTGTGCACCTCTTGTGTCTTTTTATAATAAGATCTTCCAAAGTTTTGAAATATTTTATTATTCCTTTTCATCTTCTATGATTAAATATATTTAAGACATTTAAACTCCTCCCCCCATCATAATAATGGTAATTAACATCTGTTTGACACTTAAAGTGTCCACTTAAAGTATTTTCACACACACTGTTTCACAAATAGTATCTGATCCTCTCAGATCACCTTAGAAGGAAGCTGGCTCTATGACCTTAGGCAGAGTTTCTCATCTTAGAGATGAAGAGAGTAGTAATAACCACCTCTAGGATGGCTGTGAAAACTGAGCAAGTTAAATACATACAAACCCCTTACGGCAGTGCTCACCCTACTCCAGTAAGAGTGAGACAAACGTTTGCTGCCGTTATGATTAATATTGTCATGTTGCTACCATCAAAAGTTCTTTCCATTTTAATCCATTACATCATAGTTTTATTTTAACCAATGTATGTAAAACTAACCTATACAATATATACATTAGAGCCTAGACGTAGAGAAAACTGACAGCTTCCATGGGCATAATATGCCTGGTAGCACTGTCTGTTCACACATGGGTATGCGTGAAGGGTAGAATTGCAAGGCAGGTTCTAGGTAATTTTTCACTTTTTCGTATTTTTTTTTTTTTACTTTTATTGTGGAAAATTTTAAATACACACAAATGTAGAGAGAATAGTACAAGGAGTCCTTATGTACCTGTCATTCAGCCCCAGTGTCCATTAACCTAAGGCCAGTCCTATTCAATCCTTTCCCTCACTCACTCCCCCTTTTATATTGCTTTGAAGCAAATTACAGAGATCATATCATGTCCTCTTCAGATATTTGAAGTATAGTTCTCTAGAGGAAGAAACACTGAAAAAAATAATCACAAGATCATCATCACACCTAAAATTCTTTAATATAATTAAATAGGCAGTTGGTGTTCAACTTCCCTGTGGTTTTATAAACATCAACTTTTTCAGTCCCTTTTTTTGAATCGAGATCTAATCCCCCACATTGTGATTATTTCTCCCCAATCTATATGTTACTTTTGTCTCTATTCATATTGAAGAAGACAGATTTTTTTACCTGTAGCTCTCCCCATAGTCTGGATTTTGCTGCTTACATGCCTGTAGTATAGTTTCAAGGCAGCTTTAAATACTAAAGAAAGTGTTCGTGTGTATTATTATCAGATTTTGCCAAATGTGGTGGTATTATTTGGGGCACTGGCGATAACACCTAGAGGTCAGGGGAGGCTGCGTTGCTGGTGGATCCCAGCTGGCTGTGAGGGCTCTGTGACTGGCTGAGGTGTGCTTGTCGGTAGGAGCAGCTGCGATCAGGCTGACAAAGCTTGTCTCCTGCCCCAGGCCTTTCCTGTTCTCTGATCTAAATTGGGCCTTTTGTTATATATACAGTTTCAGAGCATCCTCTACTTTTCCTTCACAGCAAGTGTCACAGTTTGTAACTGTGGTGGACTTTCCCCAATTTATATTCAGAAAAGTCGGAAGTGCATGAATGCAACTTTGTGTATAGCTGAGTTCTTTTTTTTTTTAAAAGATTTTATTGATTTTATTTGCACGAGAGGGGAGAGGGGCAGAGGGAGAGGGAGAAGCAGACTCCCCGTTGAGCAGGGAGCCCGATGAGGGGCTCCATCCCAGGACCCCGAGATCACGACCTGAGCCGAAGGCAGACGCTTAACTGACTGAGCCACCCAGGCGCCCCTGTACAGCTAAATTCTAAAGAACACACAGACCATGGTTTCCAGCTGGGAATGGGACAAGGCCAATCTGACAGTTCACAATAATCATTTCCACGTTGTAACTTTTTCTCTTGTGACTAAGCACCAAGTTAAATTTAATTCTTTCTTCCTCTTCTCTTCTCCCTGGGGAGGACTAAGCTCGTGGGCCAGGGTCATCCCATATATATGCAGTTCTTTCTTCACTCCTCACCCATAACTGAGGTTGAGGCTGTTTCTTCATTCTGCATTGGTCCTGATTTCACAGGTTTGTAAAAACCTTACGGTCAGTCTGTCCTCCAAACAGACAAGGAGAGGAGATTCAGAGGAGGCAAGAGTAGAGCACAAATGCTGATGTGTGCTGAGAAGAAGCACCTGGCACCCTGTCCCCTATGGGGCAAAACCAAGGGAGGTAATTGCAATACCCAGATTTATTTAGATGAATCTCAAGTTTGGAATAGCACCCAGCCAATAGAACACCTGGGTAATAAGGACTGAGTGAGCCCTAGCAGATGGGCTGAGGACAGCATTCTAGAACCCTGCACATGCCAGAGTGGTGTGGGGTAATTGCTGAGAGGTTTTAAGGCCCTGTAGGATTTGAGGGTGGTGGCAAAATGCCAAGAGGCCCAGGGAACCAGGAGAGACTGTGTGTGGACCTCGAGTCTGGAAGCAGTGGCAGGGATCATGGACACCAGCAGGGATTGCCAAATACCACTGTACCAAATAAACTGCCAAATAAACTGTACCTTGGCTGAGGCGCCTGTGTGACCCACCAAGGACCATGTGGACAAGTACACTACAGAAGTCCCTCGTGCCCTGATGCTGGAGGGTAGTGAAGGCTTCGTGGGGAAGTTGGCTAATCCTCAAGAAGAAAGGAAACAGAAGAAGGAAAACTCTGAATCAGAATGAATATTTACTAGTTTTAAATGGAAAGATACCGAGTTAACTTCAAGTGGCAAAATTGAGTTAATTTTCCTTCCATCAGCAGAAAGGGGACTCCATAGCTAAGTTTGAGTTCCATCAGAAAAAGATAAAAGCACATTCCAGCACATCTGGGTTGTGGCTATAAGTTTTAAACCCATTATACAACCCATACTTATGTGTTTATTTTTAAATGTCTGCCTTGGGTGGTTCTGAAGGTAAATCAGCTTTGTTGTTTTTATGGGAGCTCTTTAAGAATCTGAAGACGTAGTGTTTGTCTTCTCTGACTTTATTCTGTATTGGAAAGGTATATTGGATACAGCAGTAGTCATAGCTGCAGATGCCAATGGTTATTCTGTGGAAAATGCTGAATAGTCAGTGGTGATTGCCCCACCCCCAACATAGTCCTTGCCCCTTGATTCCAAAACTTTCTCTCCCTTTCCTTCCCAGCCTGGGATCCAGTCTGTTCTCATTCTCCTCTCCTTTTTCTGTGCCACCACTCGTCTGCTCTTGCTCTTTGACGCCCCCAATCTTGACCCCCTCTCAGGGTAGAACTCCTGGCCAAACAGGGGCCATATGTCCTGGATGGCTGTCATTTCAGGTAGAGTTATCTTCTTCTTTGGAAAAACCAAAGGTGGGGGGGCGCCTGGGTGGCTCAGTCGGTTAAGTGTCTGCCTTCAGCTTAGGTCATGATCCCAGGGTCCTGGGATTGAGCCCCACACTGGGCTCCCTGCTTAGCAGTGAAGCCTGCTTCTCCCTCTCCCTCTGCCACTGCTCGTGTGCTATCTCTCTCACTCACTCTTTCAAATAAATAAATAAAATCTTTAAAAAAAAAAAGAAAACAAAAACCAAGAGGGAATTTTATTAAAATATGTCAATATGCAGGGGCGCCTGGGTGGCTCAATTGGTTGAGCATCCGACTCTTAATTTCGGCTCCAGTCATGATCTCAGGGTCATGAGATAGAGCCCTGAGTCAGGTTCTGAGCTCAGTGGGGAGTCTGCTTGAAGATTCTTTCCCTCTCCCCCTCTCCTCACTAGTGCACACACACTCTCTCAAATAAATAAATCTTTAAAAAAAATGTCAATATGCAATTTCATATCTATATCTTTAAACCATTAATTTGTATTCCACCTCATTTATAAAGTATTTGAGGTAAATAAGTATATCTTAGTAAAACATTTGTTGTAAATAAATTCACTAACCAGTAAAAAAAAAAATCTATGAGCTCTGATTTTGACTTGGAAAATAGGGACCCCATAGTACAGTATTTCCTGAATCTGCCTGGTAAGAATTACTTTGGTTCTTGTTAAATACACAGATTTCCTCGGCTCTTCCCCTCAAGATTGATTGGATGGGCCTGATTTTTTTTTCTTTAGGTAATTATTTTCATTTGATAACTTTAATAAAAATCAATGTTAACAGGGACAGGGGAGGATGAAGACACATGAAGAATAGGAACATAAGTTCATGGGGAGAGACAAATTTCTGAGTGAAAAGGAATTTGATCCAGCACTCTTCTTTTTAAAATAGTTTTTTGTTTGTCTTTAATGAACTCTACCCACAACGTGGGGCTTGAACTCATGACCCCATGATCAAGAGTTATATGCTTTACAACTAAGCCAGCCAGGTAGCCCAGCACTTGTTCTTTTCCCAGTATGAATATATCTGTGCAAATGATGACAAACAAACTAGTGGCATTATGGAAAACTGAAAATACTGTTGGTGGCAAATTATAATGAACTATCAAAGTTAAAAAACGAAAACTAAAAATGTTGGTCAAGCTGTGTCAAGTAGTACTAATTACAGTCTTTTCAATGATCTCCTTACTGTGGTATCTTATTATCTCACAGCAGAATTAGGTGTAACATCAAATATGCCCAATTAACTAAGCTGTGAGTTTTATTTGATTATTTGATTAGATTCCCTCTGAATCCCTATTTCTGTCTTTATATATGACATCTTCATAGGTATTTGTATATGAGCATGCTACCCTCTCATTTTTATTTTTTAAAGATTATTTATTTGAGAGAGAGAGTGCGAGGGGGAGGGGCAAAGGGAGAGGGAAAGAGTCTCAAACCAATTCTGCGCTAAGCACAGAGCCCATTGCAGGCTTGATTCCAGGACCCTGAGATCGTGACCTGAGCTGAAACCAAGAGTCAGAGACTTAACCAACTGTGCCACCCAGGCGCCCCACCCTCTCCATTTTAAAATATTAGAAGGAACACTGCATAGATATGATCTGTTCTTTATTCTTATTTTCTGAAATTTCAGGCAAACACCTTTTAGAATAGTAAGTTACCCATTTTACAGTCTGTGTCTTTTGAGAATTTTGTTCCTTTCTGCCCCATCCCCCCTTGAACAGAATTCCACACTTCAGAAGTTACTCCCTTAGGTAGAGAATAGCACTTACAGGAAGGGAAACCCCAAAGTTTTGTACTTTGCGATCTCCACCCACTGAGGTTTCCATCACCCTTCATTCCCCACAGTCTCCGGCTTCTAGGAAGGAGAGCCTCCGGGGAGGTTGGCAGGGGTGAAGGGCAGGGATTGGGAGATCAAGAGGGCTGGGATGGTCTGCCACTGCTGGAAGACCTCAGATGCTAGGGATATGTGAGGGCCTCGTGGAAGCTGACAGTCTGGAGACTTCGAGGCCTTCTGCCTTATGATCCTGTCATAGGGTCCGTTGCTTAAAAGGTGAAATTATTAAAACTAATAATTCCTAAAGGACGCAGTTTTTGTAGTAGGAATCTCTTCCTAACAAAATGCAGCACCATGTGAAAGGCGGTTCATAGTGCAGGTTTTCAGGCCTTTGTTCTCTCCTCCCCACACAGTCTGTGGGTCCTGTTGCTGTTTCTTGCCAGCAATCTGGCTTCTGGCCACAGACAGCATATTTTCTAAGCCTCTTGCACTGAAAACTATTGTCATTCAGAAAAATTCCCGGTTGCTTAGTACTTCCCAAATGTTGGGTACTTTTAGAGGTTTGTAGCCGTGCAATTATGTCTATGGGTTTAATGTTACCATCCCCCTGCAACTCCCGCCGCCCCGTCTGCTTTTATGTAAATACCAGCATGGTGCTGGCTGATCAGGTACTGATGGAATTCAGCATGAACCCTGATCATATTATCCAGGAAGATTTCATTTTGGTTTCATTACCACACTCATCCCTTCCTCCCTTCAGATGTCCCTACAGAGTTTGGGACATCACTGAAGAATGGAAAAACAATGCCTTCAGAGTTTCCCACAACACATTTTCATGAATCAAAGGAAAATGGCATTGATAGGAGAAGCAGATTGTATTAGAATTATTTGGGCCCTTAGCTGATTTTCCTTTCCAGCTGGATTTCAGTCCCTTCCTTTGTGTCTGTCTATCCAGCTGTGAAGAGGGGATAATTACACCTGTTCCTCATTTGTCCCCAGAGGGATGTTACGAAGATTCATTTAAAAAGTCTATAAAGCTTTTTGAGCACGGAAAAGTATAATTACAAGAAAATATATTGTCACTGCAGTGGTCCTGACAAATGTGAAGTAATTTCAGCCATCGATATAGAGATGAATATGCATTATTCACCCTCATTACATAAAAATTGGCTCTTCATGCTCTGTGAGTTTTTCCTAAAGTACGTATGTCTAAGAACAGAGAGTTTGGAGAGATGACCAGCCACAAAGGTAGGTTTTAAATAATCCACTTTCTTTTAACTCACTGTGTTCAGGCTTGAAGCTAAAGGGGATGAGCCAAAGAAATGACATGAAGGAAGCAGCAATCCTCAGTGACAATGTGCAGACTCTTAATATTTTTCTGGCTTATAATCAAAAATGACCATCTCAGTCAGAAAAGATTTCTTCAGGTCAGAAATGCTTATTTCTGTTGTTTTTTGTTTTTTGTTTTTTGTTTTTTTAGATTTTATTTATTTATTTGACAGAGAGACATAGCCAGAGAGGGAACACAAGCAGGGGGAGTGGGAGAGGGAGAAGCAGGCTTCCCGCTGAGCAGGGAGCCTGATGCGGGGCTCGATCCCAGGACCCCGGGATCATGACCTGAGCTGAAGGCAGATGCTTAACCAGCTGAGCCCCCCTCACCTGGATCTTTTTAAATGATAAGTTTTCCTAAAGATTTGAAAGCCAAAAGTCAACTGACGCATATGGTTTAATTTTTTTAAAAAAGTCAATTGACATAACCGTAAAATGCCAATTGTCAATATGTAAGAGGCATGGCTATCACAGATATATAGGAAACACTAGTTTCTTCCAAAATATCATTTTACCTATTATTAAATTTTCATTGTCTTTCAAGGAGGTGAGCAACAGCTGTTTCCTGAAAATTGCTAAAATCGCATTAACAGTGCTGAAATTGCATCAACAGCGTGGGAAACAGAGTGAGGAAAAGTACAACAAATAAATATAACCCCCCCACATCCAAATGAAGTGATTCCTGTTTTTTCTGTTCCACAGTACTCAACCCTCATCTCCCATTATGGAAAATGAACAACAAATGTTTGTTAAATCCCTGCTCAGTGTGGGGATAGTGGTTCTCAAGTGTGGTTTCCTAGACTAGTGAACATCAGTATCATTCAGCATCAGTATCATTCAGCATCACCTAAAAGCTTGTTAGAAATTAAAATCAGAAACTTTGGGGCTGGAGCCCAGCAATCCATGTTTTAACAAGCCCTCCAGGAGATGCCCATACGTACTAAAGGTGTCTTTTAGAACTGGAATTTCACAGGGTAATAGTGAGGTGGGGCCTGGGCTGGGCATCCTGTGGGCAGTACGGGGTAGTGGCTGATCACAAGTTGCTCAGAGCTCATCCCTCTCACTCCTCATGGGGTGCACCTCTGCGTCAGCTCAGGACTTGCATTTTGGGAGGAGAATCATTTTTTTCTGAGAGTCAGATGTCATTCCAGATGAAATGCTCAAATGGGAGATATTCCAGTTTGTGGTTAATAACTGTGTGCCGTGAAAACAAAGCTGTTCTCTGTTGCTCTCATAACATTCACTTATAGAGCTGGAGGAGGGATCTAAGATGGAGGGAAAAGGGATAAGAGGGCCGGAAAAAGATTTTGTCCCTACTCTTACCATCTCTCATCTCTACTACCTTGTCCCATAACTCTTTCCCCCCTTTGCCTCTTGACCTCCCTGTGGCTAGCATGCTCTCTTGTGAATTTTGGGAGAGCTGAAACAGTGAAGGTGAGATGCATGCTGGAGATGGCATAGAGAGGGAGGATGCCCCAGGTCCCCGGTCCCCACCTCACCCATTAACCTGCAAGATTCTGATCCCAAGGGCAAGTTGTGCCTTCACTAACCAGAGCTATACGTATCCAACCCTGCTTCCTTCTGCCTTTTTTTTTTTTTTGGAAAGCAATTCCTGGAAATAGAACTTGTCTTTCATGTAATCAGGCTGTAACTCTGATGTACACTCCAATTTCAGCTGTTGGTGACCCAGCTCCCAATAGGAAGGCCAGCCCATCCCTACCCTAGTCCTTGGCGGAGAGTGCCTGACCATGTCCGACCTTCCTGAGGTGGGAAGAGCATGTCAGTCCTCCACCCACAGTCTCAGCAGTCAGATTTAGGGAATGATCATGCTTGGAATCATTATTCCCTGCAAGAAGCCTTCCCTTTGGAAGCTTTTGATCTTTGCAACATCGAAGAGACTGGAGGGGAGCAGTCTTTAATTTTCACCTATGGCTTAAAATTAATATGTAAATATATGAAAGAGAAAGAGGAAACTGAGTGGACTCAGCCACCTAGACATCCGGGTCTTTATTCCAATACGAATTTTTTTTGCAAGATGATTATTCAGCTGCATACCCTGAAAGAGACTACTGACTGAAGGACAGAAGACAGAAGGGTTGGTTTATCCCATATAATAATCCATATGCAAGGAGATAGGATTTTTCTAACACTGAAAGAAACCTTGACTGAGGCATTTTAAAGCAAATATTAGCTACGTTGCTTGAATCTTCGATTAACTAGAAGGGTTCACTACCCCCAAAGAACTATCAGGCATTTATCCAGTGGTCTGTGGATAAACCTATAGTTTGCTTTTTGAGGGGGACGTGGGAGTTAGAAGTAAACTGCTATTTTTAAAAACTCTCTAATATTCCTTAATCCTCAATTCCATTTTCCCAGTTTTCTTTGTACAGTGTATCTTATCTTGCTATTTAGGGTATCTTTGTTAAAATTTTAGTGTTGTCTTTATTTATCAGAGTTGCGATTTTTCTCCTAAGCCTCTCTTGACATAATTAACTTGGTGACAGGAATTGGCGAGTGGATATCTTTTTTGGATTATTTTATTGCTAGTATAGTTAAGAATCACAGAAATGTTTATAACTAAAAGGGACTTCAGAGATCATAGTCCAACTTCTATTATTTTACAAACAAGGAAACCAAGTCCAGAACTGTTGAGTGACTTGCCCAAGGTCACAGAACCACCTGATGTCAAGACTGTGACAAGAATTCAGGGTTTGTTTTTTTTTTTTAAAGATTTTATTGCCTTACTTGAGAGAGAGAGAGCGATCACACATGCACATGAGTGGGGGGGTGGGCCAGAAGGAGAAGGAAAAGCAGACTCCCCACGAGCAGGGAGCCCCACACAGGCCTGATTCTAGGACCCCGAGATCACAACCCGAGTCCAAGGCAGACACTTAACTAAGCCACCCAGGCGCCGCCCCCCTCTTTTTTTCAAGTAAGCTCTATGTCCAATGTGGGGTTTGAACTCACAGCCCCAAGATCAAAAGTCGTATGCTCAAAGGACCGAGCCAGCCAGGCAACCCAAAGATTCAAGTTTCTTAACTATCAGTCGAGTACTGAGTACATCACCCTATTGCTTTGCTAGTTTGTTTTTATTTGTTTGTTTGTTTTAATATCCGAAATTCTTTACCCTCTTGAGATTCCCTTGAGCATTTGGCCAAGCTGGTGTAGATATCAGGCTTTTTCTTCAACAAGAAAGATTTGATACTATGAGAGAACACGTACATGGGAAACTGCTCCCAAGGGTGGACACAGATTGGATGGATATTTGGAGAACTGGAGAGAAAGGTGACGCATTTCAGGCTTCGGGCTACCATTAGGACTAAACGTTCTGGTCGTATTCTGAGTCTACGCAACAGAGAGATAAGTCTTTCTTGTTGGTTCTGATTGGTCTCCCATTCTCTCTTTCAGCAGACCCAGAGACCAGGCTTAATTAAAATAATATAAATATCATGGATTTTTGAGAATGAAGATGGTTTAAATATATTTCAAAAATTTAAATGAGGGCACCTGGGTGGCTCAGTCGTTAAGCGTCTGCCTTCGGCTCAGGTCATGATCCCAGGGTTCTGGGATCGAGCCCCGCATCGGGCTCCCTGCTCGGCGGGAAGCCTGCTTCTCCCTCTCCCACTCCCCCTGCTTGTGTTCCTGCTCTCGCTATCTCTCTCTCTGTCAAATAAATAAATTAAAAATTAAAAAAAAAAAATTTAAATGAACAGAAGGGGGAACCTTAATGGACTCTTCAATTAAACTTAAAAAAAAAAAATCACCTACAAACTCGTAGTCATGGGGTGCCTGGGTGGCTAAGTCGGTTAAGCAGCTGCCTTCCCCTTGGTCATGATCCCAGGGTCCTTGGATCAAGTCCTACCTCGGGCTCCCTGCTCAGCGGAGAGCCTGCTTCTCCCTTTCCCTCTGCCTGCCGCTTTGCCTACTTGTGAGTTCTGTCTCTCTGTCAGATAAATAAATAAAATCTTTAAAAGAAAGACCCATAGTCATTTTAGCTATTAACTGCTTGGATCCTCTTTTGAATGCACTGGGCTAGTTTTTATTTCTCTGAAGTAGTCTTATTAGCATGCACCCAGAGAAAGGTTCAGAGGTTTACTTTATCTGGGGGGGAGGCGCATAATAAAATCTTTTTCAAAAAGATTTTCTATGATATGGATTTTTTTTTAATACTTCAGGTCAAATCATTTTCCCTTTGTATATTGTGATTCACAGTAAGATAAAGAAACCACCACTGAAATTTGAAAAGAAACTACTTCAGGAAGATCTTTTAAGTAGCTAATGAGTCAGTGTGTATTCACAGAACTTTGATCAATGCTTGCAGGGACTATTTTGTGCTGAGAACAAAGACACCAAAGAGATAGGGCCACTGGGAGGAAACTGGAGGGAGTGAACAGGCTGCCACACAACACTGGAATCAGGAAATTCCCAGCCCCAATTACCAAAGCCAAGTGCAGGGGAAAGCAGCTGGAAAAAATTCAGAACCGCAAACAGGTGAAAAATGCACAAAATGCAATTCTTAGCAAGGAGAAACACCTTTTATTTTAGCTTACCTACAACATATTTTCAGTGTACGATCTTGTCCAAGAAAAGAGGTTCATTTGATTCAACAGCTGAAGGACAGCCTGTCATTTCCCCTCCCCTCCCCCAACAACTGACACTCACTGGAGGGACACCAGAATCCTCCGCTTTGGAGCATTCGTCTTAAAACAAAGTATTTCATTTTCATCAAGTGTATTTTCCTAGGAGCGTTACAAAGCGCGGACTAACCCCCCGCTTGCGAGAGGATAATTTATTTACGTAGTTTTTGTTTATTCAGGACCTAGATTGGCTGATGTGCTTCCTCCAGGAATTGCCCCTCAGACGGCGGTGACAATAGGTCTTCTGTGGAGAGAATTACTGGGAGAGCGTTCAGCTTCAGTAAAGGCAGCTTTCAGGGAAAGCGGGAGCTGAGGGCCAGGCTGCCAAGATTTTAATGAATTGCTTCAGATATTCTCTCTCATGGCTTCCACTGTGTTTAGAAATCTAAAAGAAAAAATAAATCTACATACAAAACACATGGCAGTTGGACATTAAAAATCTTCTACACACACCAGTATCTCTTATGTTTCTTTTTAAATGGCTAAGTGCCATTTAAAAATGTGTCCTTTTTTTTTTTTAAGATTTTATTTATTTATATGACAGAGAGAGACAGCGAGAACAGGAACACAAGCAGGGGGAGTGGGAGAGGGAGAAGCAGGTTGCCCGCTGAGCAGGGAGCCCGATGTGGGACTCGATCCCAGGACCCTGGGATCATGACCTGAGCCGAAGGCAGACGCTTAACGACTGAGCCACCCAGGCGCCCTAAAAATGTGTACATTTTTTAATGAAAGTTTTTCTGTAATAGGTATTATTTAATTGTTTAATCAGTTTCCCTATGAAATAAAGTCATATGATTGCTCAGAAAAAAGATGTTTAATTTTAATAATTTTTTTTTTTTCCTGAGGCCAGTTAATGGAAGATTCCTATTATGGAAAAAAGTCATTTAAGAGGTGAAAAAATACAATTTTCCATCATGCTTCTGCTTTTATTTGACTGTGGCTTATTTTCAGTCAGTTTGGGAGAATTTACTTCTTAAAGCACAAGGTTAATAAGTTCAGTAACTTTCTTTGCATTTCTTTAAATGCAATTTAATTTAAAGCCTTTGCATCTTCTGATAATTCAATGTTTTATCTTTTTTTAAGATTTTATTTATTTGAGAGAGAGAGAGAGAGAACGAGGGGGGGAGGGGCAGAGAGAGAGGGAGAAGGAGCTCCTCACTGAGCAGGGAGCATGATCCTGGGATCATGACCTGAGCCAAAGGCAGATGTTTAACCCCATTGAGCCACTCAGGCACCCCTGGTAGTTCAATGTTTTAAATCCAACCCACCCATGTCACTATTTAAAGTTTGCTCTTAACACAAAGGTAATAGTTCTTTCTATGGGAAAAAAAAATACTTTATGAGGCTTCTGAAACACCAGTCTGAAAACATTTTTGTTTTTAAAAATATTTTTATCTCTAAACAATCATAAACTTATAGAAAAGGTGGGAGTACCATATAAATAACTTTTTTTCTGAACCATTTGAGAGTAACTGCCGATCTCATGCCCCATTATCCAAAAAAACTTTAGTATATATTTTCTACAAATGAGAACATTCTCCTACATAAGCTCAGTACAATAATCAAAATCAGGAAATTAACCTAGAAACATCACCACCACCTAATCCTCAGGCCCGTTCAAGTTTATTCAGTACCCAATAATGAATTATATAGCAAAAGTATCCAGGTCATGATCATGTGGAGCATTTAGCTGTCATTTTTTTTTTTAGTCTCCTGTCTGAAACAGTTTGTCTTTCAGTGGCTTTCATGACCTTGACACTTTCAAAGATAGCAGTCCAGTTCTTTTGTAGAATATTCTTTACTTGGGTTTGTCTGATGTTTCCTCATGATTAAGTTAAGGTTATCTTTTTTTTGGAAGTGATTGTATCCTATAATTTCCATTTGTCCCATTACCGATGTTGTTTCCTTTGATCCCTTGATTTAGGTGCTGTATGCCAGGCTTAATAAGGATTTTGTGGGGTAGTACTTGGAAATTATCTAGATAGCCTGTTCCACATCAAGCTTTCTCCCTCTCTCTCTCTCTCTCTATGTATATACATTTATATATATGTATGTATCTATATATAGTGTGTGTGTGTGCATGTATTATTATGGTTTTGTTTTATTTAACAGGTTTATTTATTTATTAAAAAAAAATTTTTTTTAATGATTTTATTTATTTATTTGAGACAGAGAGAATGAGAGACAGAGAGCATGAGAGGGAGGAGGGTCAGAGGGAGAAGCAGACTCCCTGCCGAGCAGGGAGCCCGATGCGGGACTCGATCCCGGGACTCCAGGATCATGACCTGAGCCGAAGGCAGTCGCTCAACCAACTGAGCCACCCAGGCGCCCCTTAACAGGTTTATTTTTTGGGTTTTTTTGGTTTTTATGTATTTATTTATTTTTCTTTGTATTAACTCCGGTTTGTTAAATTGATTAAACAAGGAGGCCATTAGACTGAAGTGGCAGTAATGTCATGGCCTATGTAAGCAAACCAAAATCTAAGCCTACAAATGCCTCAAAGTTTTGAAATCCAAACCTAAAGACAGCCGTCACAGTCAACCAAGCTTTAAGCTGTAGCCAATGAATAATTTCCTTACTTTGCTTCCACCTTTTCTCTATAAAAATTTTTCTCCAGCAGAGCACTTCTCACCATTTCCCGTTTGGTGCTGTCTGGTTTAGAATGGATTTTTGTTCAAATAAACTGTTCAATGTTAATATACCTCCCTTTAACTTTTGAGAGTTCATAAGCCTCCATTGTAATTGTTTATTTGGATACTCAGATGATCCCAGGTTTGGCCATTTGGGAACCCCTTCTCATTGGCTCCTGTGTCCTGACAGGTCTTCATTGTACTTGGATAATGTCCTTACTTTCTGGCACTATGAGTTGTTTCAGGCTCATTTTGTTCTTTGCTTGCGCCAGGCGTGTTAATTGATATCAGAGGTATTGCTGCTCCCAGGCTTTCAGTAGATCGAACTAGGGAATATATATGTCTGTCTGTCTGTCATCATCTATCTAATGGAAACAGTAAGTTTACACTAGTACCTCCAATTCCAATCCAACACTACAGAGTTTATTTTTGCTTTTTTTTTCTTTTCTTGTGACACCCTTGCCTGACAGTGAGAAACATGATTTACATTATTTTTAATATATTTATTTAACTGATCACCCCCCCCCCCCCGTAAATAGCCAAACTGTCATCTCAGCTGCCCTTCCTGCCCTTGTGCTGATGCCCTCCCAAGCCACTTGAAATCTGATACCCCATGTTGGACACCCCCCACCCCTCTCCCAACCACATGGATGGATGCAGTGTTTGTACTGGACTGGATTCTGATACCTCCCACTGGGTGACTCCTCCCACCCCAAAAACACGCTCTTCACCCTGCTTGGGCTCTGAAACCCAAATTTTGGCCAACACCCTGCCCTCAACCCCACCCGTGCAGATGCTTACCTTTCTTTGCCCCATCTGATGGCTTTAGGATGTAATTGTTTAGGAACAGAAGGGGGAAAGCGAACAACAGGGCCGGGGCACAGGAGAGGTGATATAGGGAATAAGGGGCAAAAAAGAGGAAGGGAAAATAAGGAAGGGGGAAAGAACAACATTTATGTTTAAATAAATTGCAAGTAAGCAGATGTTTTTGTTAATATGATATGGTTTAATGGTTTAAATACAAAGAGAAGAATCTAAGAAGCCACTTAGAAATGGAGTGCTTTCTGACTGACATTGAATATAACAAAAATTTTTTTGTTTTGAAAGCACTCCAGCAGAAGTGGTCTGCTAGAGAAAAATTTTTATTGAGAAAAGGTGGAAGCAAAGTAAGGAAATTATTCATTGGCTACAGCTTAAAGCCTGGTTGACTGTTTGTGACTGGCTGTCTTTAGGTTTGGATTTCAAAACTTTGAGGCATTTGTAGGCTTAGATTTTGGTTTGCTTACATAGGCCATGACATTACTGCCACTTCAGTCTAATGGCCTTGTTATATATATATATATAACAAAAAAATTTTCCCCCAGTTGTTACAGGTAATACCAAAATCCATGTATTACAGATGGCAACCGAACTTTCACATGATTATATATTTTGTGGATGATCTTTTCATATTTTATATATCCACTGTTCTTCCTATTTGAAATACGGTAATCCCACACAGTTAATAATATTTACTCCTTAGTAAAGTTTCACAGGAACTTTCTGAAGCATTCTTGCTGCCAGAAATGGTTATCACACTTTCTGACTGTTTCACCCCAATACTTCCCTCTTCCATGATTAACTCAGGTATAATTCCTTTCGAATGGATTCAGACTGTTGTCTAGTCCATTTGTTCAATGTCAATCCTTTATTTCCCTCCAAATCATAAGGCTATTATTCTTTGGAACATTGCCTTAAAAGATTTATGTCAGTTTTCTTTTCAACGAATTACAGGGTGAGGGCTCTCATACTAACATTGCAAATAAGTAAGCAGATTGAAACAGGTATTCTATCAATCACTGCTAAACACAGTGTCAGGTCTCTATGAAAACATATCAAAACAACCTATGATGTCCCTTAGCATTCAGCCATCTCCACAACTGCATTGGGCAAAAATTGGCACAAATTGTCAGGAACATGGTCTTTTAAAGCTTGAACAATAATTTTATTATCAAAATTAGAGTGAAGTGGGCGCCTGGGTGGCTCAGTTGGTTAAGCGACTGCCTTCGGCTCAGGTCATGATCCTGGAGTCCCAGGATCGAGTCCCGCATCGGGCTCCCTGCTCGGCAGGGAGCCTGCTTCTTCCTCTGACCCTCACCCCTCTCATGCTCTCTCTCTCATTCTCTCTCTCAAATAAATAAATAAAATCTTTAAAAAAAAATTAGAGTGAAGATATATATATCTTATTTTTATTTTTGTATTTTATTTTTATCTCATATTTTAATTAAAGCTATTTTCAAAATCAAAAAATTAAAGGTTTAAAAAAACATTTCATGTAGTTACATTTCCCAGAGATAACTATTGTTAACAGTTGAGACAATCTTTAGAATTCCATTTGTAACTGGTAAGAAATGGGACTATATCTTCTATTTTTAAACATAGATCTAAGAACAATTCCTTTCTTAGATGAAGAAAGTGTGTAGGATGTTAATGTGCTTCATTTTCATTTTTAGGACAGAATTTAAAAATACTAAAAAATGGCTATAGAAAATTCTTATCATAACAGAACTTGGAATTGGTGACTTAGGGACATATGGATTATCCACCTTGAATATCTTGTATATTTTTTAAAATTCTCCAGAAAGATGTCATGTTTTCCCATCTTCTGATGTGTAGATCTCTAAATACTATTACTGGAATCACATTAAGTAAAACACTGAAAAGTGTGAACACAGGTAAAGAAGATCTTGACTTCGATACCCATTTATTTTATTAGGATCCCTGTGTTGTGATGTGAACAGAGTGGGTTATTTCAGAGGACTCCTATACTCCTGCATCTTGGAGTGAGGCTTCTGCTCTGCACCCAACCAAAACAGGCTTGAAACTCAATAACTCAGTCACAAACAGGAAAAGAAAGAAAACAACTCTTTTTTAAAGTAAGGCAACCGTCTCAGGTCCCCTCCCCCCTCAGGAGCTTTGTGTTATCACTTTGCTATCGCTCAATAAACCTTGCTTTGCTTCCCACCAAAAAATATATATAATAATAATAATAATAATAAATTAATTAAAATAAAGCATACGGTAGCTAGAACAGTACTTCTCAAACTTTAATGTGTACATGAATCATCCGTATCCTAAACGGGTGGGGAGATCCTTGCAGTAACTAGCAGAGCTTTGCAATTCATGGTGTCCTCTATGGGCCAACAATGGCAGCATCATCTGAGAGCTTGTTACCATGTAGACCCCAGACCACTGAATCAGAATCTACAGTTTAACAAGATCCTCAGGTGATGTGTATGCTTATTAAAGTTTGAGAATCCTTGATTTGAGGTGCTGTTAGCAGAAGTAACTGAAAATCCAATTCAAACTGGCTTACATAATAAAGGAAATCTATTGGCTCATGTAACTGAAAAGTGTGCTGATAGAATGAGTTTCAGGTGTGATTGGATCCAGACGTTCTTAAGTTATTAGGGCTCTGGAACTCTTTTTGCTTATCTGGGCTTTTTTCCCTCCAAGCCTATCCCCTTAACGTTATTTCATTTATGTTAATAAGAACAATACAAAACTATAGAACAGTGTATCCTAATAAATGTTAAAATAAAAACTTGTTGGGGCGCTTGGGTGGCTCAGTCGGTTGGGCGTCTGCCTTCGGCTCAGGTCATGATCCCAGCTCCTGGGATCAGTTCTGCATCAGGCTCCCTGCTCAGCAGGAAGCCTGCTTCTCCCTCTGTCTGCCGCTCCCCCTGCTTGTGCGCTCTCTCTCCCTGTCAAATAAATCAATAAAATCTTTTAAAAAATTAATTAATTAAAAATAAATAAAAACTTGTTATGATCATAGCACTCTTTGGTGCTAGCTACCAAAATTTTGAAATGATTGTCCTTTAAAATTGAGCCACTTGGCGGCAAGTAAAATAAAAGCCTGACTCAATCTTGTTGAACAGCAGGAAGTCTGTTATCTTTATTATCAACAAGGCCAAAGGTAGGGCTGGTGCCGAGAATGACAGGCCAGGGCTCCCTTTCTCTGCAGTTCTCTGCAACTCCATCTGTGGACTCCATCTTCAGACTGGAGCAAGACTGGTGAAGTCCCAGGAATCATGTCCAGGCCTTCAAATATATAAAGGCTGAAAAAGACCTTCTTTTCCCATGTCTCCTTTTTTGACGAAGAGTTAAATCTTTCTCAGAAATAACATAGCTGACTCTTCCTTACAGCCCATTGTCTAGCATTAGGTTTCAGGCCCATGACAGAGACCTCGAGTTACTTCTGAATATCCATTCTCTCTGCTTTCTTTAATAATATTGTTCTGATTTTATCTGGACATATGGATAGCCAGCTAAAAGATTATATTTCCTTGCTTCCCTGGCATCTATATTCAGCCATATGACTAAGTTCTAGTCAATTGAATGTAAGTAAAAATGTTATGTAGAACTTTTGGGAAGTATCCTTAAAAGGGAAGCAGCATCCTCTTTTATGGCTCTTCCATTCTGATTTCTGGAAAGCAATCAAAATGGTTGAAGCTTTCACGGTCATCTTGGATCCTCAAAGAGCTGGTGGAACAAAAAGCTGGAAGAAGCCCGGGTCCCTGATGACTTTAGGGACTTGCAATTACAAGTAATGGGCTGCCCATCTCCAGTTACATAGGAAAAGCTTGTGTGTTCAATTCACTTTTAATTTGGGTTTTCATTAACCTCTGGTGAACCTAATCCTGACCGATGCACATGCCCATTCCTAAATCAATCATTGGCCAGAGGAAATGTTACCACCTGACTGGGGGCAAATGGATTTGGGGGAGGCAAATAATCATATTAAATATTTATTTACTTAAACACATATTAAACATTTATATTAAAAACAAATTACTATGGGGGGCCTGGGCGTCACAGTCAATTAAGCGTCTGACTCTTGGTTTCGGCTCAGGTCGTGAGCTTGAGGTCGTGGGATCGAGCCCCGCATCAGGCTCTGGGCTCAGTGTGGCATCTGCTTCAGATTCTCTCTCCCTCCCACTCACTCTCTCTCTTTCTCAAATAACTATAATCTTTTAAAAAAATAAAATAAAAATAAATTACAATAGGGAGGCAGTCTTCTGAATATCTACATACAAAGCCACCTTATTGTAAGCACTGTAGTATCTTAGTTACAAACTTAAATGATTATTTCCTGTGAAGTGCAGAGGAACCTTACTTCCATTTAGATTCTAATGAGTATTCTGGTAACTTCTATTAATTTTCATGAAAAAATTCTCAGCTGTGCTCTCAAAGGATTGAGAAAACTTCAAACCTCAAAATGCAAGGTTTGGTTTTTTAGTTGATAAACTTTTACTTAATTTTAACACATATGAGTTTACTAATGAAAACATTATTTTAGGGATGCCTGGGTGGCTCAGTTGGTTAAGCATCTGCCTTCGGTTCAGGTCATGATCCCAGGGTCCTAGGATCGAGTCCCGCATTGGGCTCTTTGCTCAGCAGGGAACCTGCTTCTCCCTCTACCTGCCACTGTCTCTCTCTCAAGCAGAATAAACAAATTATTGAAAACAAACAAAAAACAACAAAAAAGGAAATATTCTTTTAGCATGTTTACTATTCCACTGAATGTGAATTTCAAATCTAGTATCTTTAGTCCTTTCCTTAGATACCTTCCAGTTTTAAACTTTTGGGTTTGATTTGTTAAATAGACCATTTTCTAATTCCTTCAACACCAAGTTGTATAGCAAGTTCTGGTCTTGGTTGGGAGAATGGAATAGAACTTTTCATTTTAACATCTCTCTTCAGGAAACTATTTTCATTTACAAGTGATTCACAACCCACATTTCCAATTCCTTTAGTTTCTTTCAACTCTAAAACTCAAGATGAAATTACAAAGAGCCTAAGCTATCATGAGGACACCATATGATCTAAGCTCTGCAATTTCTCACTGTGGTCCCAGAATTCCACCCCAATCAGGGTGTAGTGTTTGGGAAACTAGAAGTGCTCAGGCTGTAAGGTAAGAGTACTCTAATTCATTCACTGGACATAATTAACACAACCACCAGTACAGAAGACTTGTTCAGAGCCCAACTTTGTACTTAACTAACTTTACTGCTTTAGACCAGACACTCGTATCACCTTTTCGAGCATCAGTTCCCTCATGTATAAAATAAAGGCCTTGATTACAAGATCTTTGAGTCTCCAATTTGTGCTGTGCTAGGATGCCTGGGTGGCTCAGTTGGTCAAGTGTCTGGCTTCGGCTCAGGTCCTGAGGCCAGGGTCCTGGGATCGAGCCCCGCATCGGGTTTCCTGCTCAGCGGGGAGTCTGCTTCTCCTTCTACCCCTACCCCCCTGCTTGTGATCTCTCTCTCTCCCAAACTCTCTTTCAAATAAATAAATAAAATCTTTAAAAATAAATAAAATCCCCAAGAAGCAGAAATATTTCTTCTCTACCCAAAAGTCAGTTCCTGGGCTTAATGATTCTGTGAGGCAGAATCATTTTCTTTTCTTGTTTCCAGCTTTATTGAGGTATAAATGGCAAATGAAATTATATATATTTAAAGTGTACAACGTGATTTGATATACATTGTGAAATGATTACCACAATCAAGTTAACACATCCATCAATGAAGCAGTTTTTTAAATAAAGAAGATATGACTGTCTCCAGTCCTGTCTTCTCTAGAAGTCAAGGATAATCCACCAGCACTCCTATTAACCCTTCACAAATTTTAAGCCGGTAAATCACCATTCACCAGTCTTTTCCTTAGTGAATGATCAAAGCTCAGCCATTCATGTACTACCTTCATGGTCTGGGCCTCATCTTTCTGCTTCTTGGTTATTATGTTCTCTATGTTCCTTGTTACTTAATTTTGAAGAGAGTTTTTATATAATCATGGCTTGATGAGGACTATATATGAGGATTGTATCAGTCTTGCTTGGCAAAAATAGAGGTTAACTGTGGGGGAAAAAAAGACCCAAAAACACTGATTTTTAAAATAAGCAAGTAAAGACTTCATGAATAAGGCAACGAGCCTCATTTGGTATGACACATTTCTTGTAGTAACTCCCCATGACTTCCTCCTTTTTGTGCACCAGCAATATTAGTAACCTCATGAAACATTTCTGCTGAATCTTCATGCACTTTACAGGTGGGAGGAATTTCCAAGGTATAGGGTGGTGAGTAATGGTGGAGTTCTACCTGAAATCATCCACTACCTCAATTGGAGAAACATGTCTCTAGAGCAAGATCAATAGTTTCTTTTACCTTTATTTAGAATAGTTTTCAAACCCTAGCAAGCCTAAGAATCACCTGAGGCTCTGGCTAAAATGCTCCTTTCTGGGCCTTGCCCTGGTCTAGACTAGAGCCTAGGAGTTTGCATTGTAAAACAACTTCCCAGATGATTGCAATACAGGCAGTTTTCAGACCCTAACTTTGAGAAACATGTGATAAGGCTTTCTTTAGTCTAATATGTATTGACTCATTCTTCAATAACTTGAGCACTTTTCAGGTGCCCCTGGTAGGAGGCAAAGGGGCAAAGGGATGTGCCAAGACTCAAGATTCAGTATTCATGTCTCCAGGCAGTATATGACTGTCAGATGAAACATACTTACAATATCTCTCTAGGAGTTCAGGGCTGGGAAGGCTGAGGTGAGCCGAAGCTGTGGGAAGTCTTTGTGGATCCAGACTGGAAGGACCTGGTGATTCCCTCCCTCGCCCACCCTCACCCCCGAGGAAGGAGGGTGGAATCAGAGGGGTTCGGGAAGTTAGGTCAGTCGGGAGCTGAAGTTGCCCGTGCAAAGGCTGGAAAGGTCAGTTAAAGTGTAGGCACTTTATCCTGGGGCGGTCAGCTGTTACTAAAGGTCTGCGTAGGGACATGAGGATAGCTTTGTCTTAAGGGAGAGTAATAACCTGGGGTTGATGTTCAGGATGGATTGAATCTGGGAGTGCCAAAGGCACAACAATCATTAAACTTACGGAGGGTGCGTGCCTGGGAAGGGAAAGAAAGCTGAGTGGTGAGATTAACAAAACACTGGATTTATCTGTAGGGGTGGGGATGAGAAGGTACCCAAGATGGAACGATGAGAACACTTTTAAAAGACTAGGCACAGCGGGAATCCTAAACAATTCAGCTTCGTAAAAGCCAGTTCGTAAAATCCTAAACAATTCCTTCGTAAAAAGGGAACCTCTTGAACAGGCAGAGGATCTGTTTGTGCCAAGATTGTTAACCCTTTCCAGTGTCTCCGTATCTCTCAAAATAGAACCGTCTTCCCACGCTCGCTCCCTGCTGCTACCTAAACACTGCTAAGGACACATCATCTCCCTGAAGCTGGGTCCAATAGGCCCAAGATGCTGCAGGCTTCTGCCCCTGCGACGACCTGGAACCTTCACCCAGCTAAAATACCTCTGTCTTGTCAAGTGGTTTCCAACCACTTTGGGAAGCACCCAAGATTAAACGAAAAGAAGAAAAGTAAGCCTAGCGCCCACATCTAACGTGCAGCACAGATTAGGAACCACTGGCTCAGCGACATCTCCACGGCCCCTTAAAAACAAATCCTTCCACTCGCCTGCCCTCCGCGGGAAGGGCGCACGTGGAAGGCTCGGGGCCGAGTGGGCCGGTCGCCGCGCCGCAGTCCCCTTGCCCCCAGCTAGCCCGGCGCGCCCAGCGCGCGGCAGGCCCGGGGGAGGCGGCGCCCCGGGCCCCCCGGGCCGGGCCGCAGCAGAACCGAAAGCGGCGGGCGCGGGGAGGCGGGGGAGAGGAGGGCGGGGCGGCGCCGGGGGAGAAGGGCGAGGTGGCGCGCGGAGGGCCGGGAATGCCCGCGGCGCGGGGCCCGAGCCGCCCGGTGGCCGCGTCCGGGCGATGGCTCTCCGTCTGGTCTCCGACTTCGACCTCCGGAAGGACGTGCTCCCGTGGCTGCGGTCGCAGCGGGCGGCGTCAGCGGCCGCCGGGGCCCGAGGCGGCGGCCCAGGTGCTGGAGGCGCGCGTCCGGGCGGGGGGGCAGGTGGGAGCCGGCGAGGGGGTGGAGCCTGAGTCGTTCCTAGCCCGAGGGCCCCGGGCCGGGCCGCGGTCGGGGGCATCGAGCGGAGGGGGAGGCGCCCGCGGCCCCGCCAACCTGTGAAGGTTGGTGCGGAAGGGGTGAGCTGCTCGCTCTCGAGTCCGGGCTTTGCCGCCCTCACCTCCGGCCACTGGGTGAAGGTCAGAGGGGCAGCTCGGGGCATGGTCGTGGCCGGACTGCACTTCCCCTTCTAGCGAGCGCCCCAGCTTCTGGCTCACTTGTTGCCCAGTGGTTCACCTTTAACAGAAGGGCCAGGGACACTAGTGGTACCTCAGCATCGTCTCATCAGGGCAGGGCGTGGAGGAGCACCTGCCAAGACCGCGTTCCTCTGGCCCAGCGCTGCCAGGAGTGGGACAGGGGCTTCTCTGTGCTTCATTCACATCTATCTCACCTGCCTGGGAGGGTTCATCACCCCTGCAGGGGCTCTGCCAAGACTGGGGCTCCTGAAAGTTGCTGCGTTATGAGAAAAGATGAATCATGGCCACCAAAAAAACCACCATAAAAATACCTAACAGTTGCGCAGTTTGTCTTCACCTTTGTGAGATGTTTCTGTGTGAATAGTGTTCACAGTGTTCATGACTTAGGGGACATGCCACTTGAGATGTGACGTGCGAGAGGGCAGGCGTCTGCTTTCAGGCTGTGAGCAGTGAACTAGAGCCTGCTGTTTTCCAAAGAGGCACCAAGCGCATCGCCACCAACCCAGAGCATAGCAGCACCTGTCCCCGCTAGCGGGATTGGGCTGTGAGACGGTGACGGTCAGGTTTGCTGTCCAACTTCCTCAGGATCAATGGGAATACTTCCTTCACGGTTGAGGCTTTGCTTTTCATCTGTCTCAAAAATCCTTTGTTTTGGTTTTGATGAAGGAGAGAAAAGTGACTTTTGAGCCTTTCTAGCATTGATCAATCAAAACTTCAAAGAAGAGGAACTCGGTGATTTCTCACATTTTTTTTTTTTTCTTTTTAAGGTTACTGTAAATAATGATCCATCCTCAAGGCTTAAAGTCAGCTTCAAAGCTATCATACCCTGGATCCCACCTTGTTCATAGGAGCTATTCACTTCAGTGTGTTTGCGCCCCCTTCCCCACCTCTGTGTTTTTCCTTAAACACTGTAGACTGCTGGAGGGTGTTTTTTAGAAGGGTTATCCTCATATCTACAATTTCTTCCCCCTTAACTCTGATGAAAGTTTTCTCTCCCTACCTTATATCTTCACACGATCCTGTGGCTTTAGCAGAATTATTTGTGGGGTAGCTTGTCTTGCCATGTTGGTTATTAGTTCCAAATAAGGAGTCATGTTTGTGTAGCTCAAGGCTTGAGTTTGCGGAGGTGTCATTATTAGCAAAGTTTTGCTTTTTTGGAAAAAATTAAAGTCTCCTAAAGAGGTTTTGAAGGTTTCAGTTTTTAAAATACAATAGGCAGCTCGATGCCTGCTTTCCACCACAGAGTAGTCCTTTCCCTGAGTCTTCACACCATAGAGCTAAATGGCAGGTGTCTGCAAATGAAAAGCTAGGGGAAGTGTGAAATGCCACAGTCTTATGTTTCAGTAATGTGTGTTTTGATTGAAAAGCTGTATGTGAACCAGCTAGGCCTTAGCTTCCCGTGCCTTTTTCACTCATCTGTGAAGAGACATAAACTTGTGTATTGACATTCCACTAAGCAACAGATGAACTTAGGTCCTCAGAAGGTAAACCTACTAGAAATACCAGCTTTTTCTAATATTGGTAGTATTTCGCTCTTGCAGAGCACCTTGGCAAGATCATTAGCCCCCTTATGCTAAGGGAATTTTTACTCCTGATGATCACCAGTGGGTGGTACCTCAAAAACAGTTAATTCCTCTTCTATAATTTGTAGCACTGGCAGGGGAATGTGGGGTTCTATTTTATTTCTAGCATGGCTATTACTCCGCACATTTGGCAAATTATTTTCCTTTCAAAGTCTCAGCTTTTCAAATGTAAATTATAAGTAATTATACCATCGTAATGTCTCCTCTCTGCACACTTGCTATCTAGATTTAAAGCCTTAATATTTTCACATCAACAAATACAATTGAAGATTTCTTAGTGGTGCTAAGTAATACTAAGTATGACATATTCCTGGCAAAACAGCCAGGGAGCTGAGCTAAGTTAGCCACGGAAATTCAGTGCCTGTGGGATAGTATTTTAGTCAACCAGGGGTTAAAGAGTAAGGAGACCAGATTTGGTTACTACATATGCTTCTGGTTCTGGATTGAACTTTTGGAAAATAATCTCTCCTGAAATAAATGGAAAAAAGCATTTCTTTTAAAAACTAAAACAATTATACCAAAGAATATTTTAGCACATGTAACCTATAAATAACAAAAAACTAAACCACACACCCACCTTAAAAAATAGAACAATATCAGGGGCGCCTGGGTGGCTCAGTCGGTCGAGCGTGTGACTCTTAATTTCAGCTCAGGTCAGGATCTCAGGGTCGTGATACCGAGACTCACGTTAGGCTCCACACTCAGTGCCGAGTCTCCTTGAGTTTCTTTCCCTCTGCCCCCCTCACCACTTGTGCACATACATACCCTCTCACTCTCAAATAAGTAAATCTTAAAAAAAAAAAAAAAACAGTATCAAGACTTTTGAAGGCTCTTGTGTTTCCTCATCTATCCTCTTTCTCTATCCCTCATCTCCTAGGGGTAACAACCATTTAAACTTTGATCTTATTTGCAGTTTTAACCTATATGTATATCTCCCTATGCAAAATATCATTTCATTTTGCTTGTTTGTGAACTTTTTTAAAGATTTTGTTTATTTATTTGACAGCGAGAGAGGGAACGCAAGCAGGGGGAGTGGGAGAGGGAGAAGCAGGCTCCCCACCAAGTAGGGAGCCCAATGCGGGGCTCAATCCCAGGACCCTGGAATCATGACCTGAGCGGAAGGCAGACGCTTAATGGCTGAGCCACCCAGGCGCCCCTTGTTTGTGAACTTTAAATGAAAGAATATTATATGTATTCTTTTTTGCTTTTTTTTTTTTCTTCTCAGTATCCACATTGACTGCTATAGGTCATTGACTTTCACTGATGTAAAGTATTCCATTGTGTGAATGTACAACAGTATGGTGGACATGGAGATGTACCGCTTAGATCTTCCTTTCAAGGAAAAGCTTGTCCCAAGGGTTGTGAGGGTGGTCAGTAGATAAGCTTCAGCTGTCAGCCCCTTCAGGGATTGCCTCCATGGAGGACTTCCTTGCCCAGTGTCAGGACATTTTGAGTGTGGCCCACATTTAATTAGGGATTGAGGTGGGGTATCACGGCCTGGCCATTTTGACTCAACACAGGACAACGTTGACGGTCTATTTTAGTATGAGAGCCTCTCCCCTGGGGGATTCCAAAGTTACCTGACATTGCTGCAGCTTGACTTCTCCCCCTTCGTGGTCCTACTTCCTTCCCCTCCCTCCTCCAGGTGTTAATCCCACTTCACTGAACATTCCCTGGTAAATATCCTGGATACTAAGCTGTCTCAGGGTGCTTCCTGACTTTACTTATCCTTTTTGGAGTGATGGCATTTGGGAAGTTTCTGGGGTTTGCTCGTATCATCAATCCGTTTGCTCACTTTCTTGTGCATGATGGATGTCTAACTGGAGTTGCTGTGTCCTAGGCTGTGTACGTCTTCACTTTTCCTGGAGAGTGCCGAATTGTTTTCCAAACCAGCTGTACTTATTAACAACCCCATTTGTGGTATAGAAATGTTTTTTGTACTCCGTATCTTCACAAGCTCTTGATATTTCCAGATGTTTAATTTTCTGTTGAACTGGTGAGTCTAAATGTTATTTCACTGTGGTCTGAGGTTTAGCATCTTTCTATATTTATCGACTTTTCAAGTTTCCCCTTTTATGAGATGTCTGTTCATCCTGTCCATTTTTCTATTGTGTTTTTTTCATATTGATTTTTTTTTAAAGGTTTTATTTTTATTTATTTGACAGAGAGAGACACAGCGAGAGAGGGAACACAAACGGGGAGTGGGAGAGGGAGAAGCAGACTCCCTGCCGAGCAGGGAGCCCGATGCGGGACTCGATCCCGGGACTCCAGGATCATGACCTGAGCCGAAGGCAGTCGCTTAACCAACTGAGCCACCCAGGCGCCCCTTTTCATATTGATTTTTAAGGGTTCTTTATTCTGGATTCTAATCCTTTGTTTGTCATATATGTTGCAGATATTTCCTCTCATACTGTTTTTTTCAGTTTGCAATGGGGTTTTTAATTTTAATGTGGTCTAATTTATGAGTCTTCTCCTTTTTGGTTTGTGCTTTTTTTGATATTTTAAAGAAATCCTTTCCTATCTAGGAGTCACAAAGACATCTTTAAATTAACTTCTAAAAGTTTTGCTCTTTGCATTTTGTTTTTTAATCCATCTGGAATTTATTTTTGTATGTGATATGAGGTAGGATTCGGGGACACAAGAGCCTTTAAAAGTTTTGATATTGTTCTGTTTTTAAGGTCGGTTGTTGGTAAATGGTTTTGCTTCGTTGTTATGTATAAGCTTACATGTGTTAAAATATTCTTTTGTAAATTGTATTGGTGTTCTATATTAATAGTTCTCATATCACTAACCAAATAGCCCTACTTCTTCTCATTGACAGCAAAACCACTTCCACCACATATCAAGTTTCCACATATGTGTGGGTCTCCTTTCCTGGGTTCTTAATTTTGTTCCTTTTGTCAACTTAAGATGAAAACATCTTAATAACTGTCTTTATGAAAGTCTTAAAATCTGGTAGAGTAAGCCTCCTCACCTTGGCAGTCTTCAGCACCATTTTGGCTATCCTATGCCCTTTGGTCTCTCATATATATATATTTTGGAATCTGCCTATCAGATTTCACCAAAAAGTCGGTTGGAATTTTGAGTTGCATTGAATCTGTACATCAGCTTTGGAGAATTGGGATCTTTGCAATATTAAATCTTACAGCTATGAACCAAGTATAATTTATATTTAGTTAGATCCTCTTTATGACTCTTAGTAAGTCTTAGAATTTCTTCCATAAACGTCCTGCACACTTTTTGCTAGCTTTATTTCTAGGTTGTTGTTATTTTATGTTGCTTCCATAAATGGCACAATTAAAAACATGACATGTTCTAGCTATTATTGGTACATAGCAATAAAATAGATTTTTATGTATTAGTTTTTTATCTAGTGCTTAATCCCCTATTGCCATGTATCACTTTCAAGAAACTAAGAAAAAGTCTGTGGTATGAAAATTTTCTCAAGTTTCAATGTCATATGTGTTTAAGACCAGAAAGAATGTAGGTTTTCTTGCCTGTATTTTCTTGTCTGCTTTGATTACTCTTGGATCTATCATACACCAGATTGATTCATCTTTCAGATACTGTAATCATTCATCTTTACCAGAGAAGTGATCTATTTTACCAGGTGACTGACTCAAGAGTAATGTTTTCTTGTTGCCTCCTGTAAACCCTGCCCCCACCCCACTCCCTCCACCCCACAGATGGATTTTGGGGGCCAGAGGTCTGGCTTTGACATACTGTTTTTATATATTGTTTCAATATTCTCTGGCTACTGTTCTTTTCACTTTTCTTTCCCCTACCTTCCTAGCCTCCTTTTCTAATTCTCATGTTTTTTTTGTTGCTTCTTAACTAATCACCCCGTCCTTTTTTTCATTTTATTCAGAATATGGGTATAAATCACATAATGATGTTTACTTTATAAGTTTAGGAATTATAATACCTGGTCATGTTGAGCCAAGGATTTATGTGAATTATTTGCAGAATAGACATGTCATAGAATCATATTTTAGCACCTCCTGATCTGTATATTAGGAATCAATTCAAATCCCCTCCCCCCCACTCTTCCTAGTATGGTCACTGGAAGACAAGAAACACTTTTATCTGATTTTTGTCTCAAAGCAGTTGGGAACAAAATTTACACATTTGACAAACACGTTCCTATAAAGTGAAATCAGTTGTGTTTGGCAAAGAGCTTGAAATGGACAAGAGTATCTGACCAACCAGATTTAATTTGACATGAGCTGTGACTTGCCGACACCTTTAGTATTGAGGTAGTCTCCTTTTCTTTAATAGGTTTACTTATACAAGTATCTACATTTTTTCTTCATGAGCTCTGAGGACACTGAACTGTAAAATTAAACCACATTTCCTCATTTGAATTGCTAAACTTCCTCCTCTGGAGTTTCCGGCGATGAACTACTAGGAGAAGAGTCAGAATGAATAAGCAAAGAGGTTATTGAATACTTCTTTTAAAAGGGTGTGTCTAAACCATGAGCAACTAATCCGGGGAGGAAAGGCTGATGGGTTAATAGTGTGTGGTGAGACACTGGTCTCTGGATTTCCAACATTGCCAAATTTGCCTAATTCAAATGTCCTTGAGATGAGAACCATGTACTTACACTACAAGTTTCTTTTAAGACTACAATTATTGGGCGCCTGGGTGGCTCAGTTGGTTAAGCGACTGCCTTCGGCTCAGGTCATGATCCTGGAGTCCCGGGATCGAGTCCCGCATCGGGCTCCCTGCTCGGCAGGGAGTCTGCCTCTCTCTCTGACCCTCCCCCCTCTCATGCTCTCTATCTCATTCTCTCTCTCTCAAATAAATAAATAAAATCTTAAAAAAAAAAAAAAGACTACAGTTATTACTTCCTAAGTTATTACTACCTAACAGATCCACGCAGGAATTATTTTTATTATTTATTTCAACTCTATCATGGTTGCCTTATAAACTGGTCCTAGTTATGCTATCTAATGAATATTGTTTAGCAAATTATAAGAATCTGTAGTTCAGTGGTTCTCAACCCTGGCTACACATTAGAATCACATGGGGAATTTAAAACACACACACACACCTTAGAGACTGGGCTCCTCACCAGCAGTAAAATCAGGATATTTCTGGTAGGTCTTAGGCATCCATGTACTTTTAAAAGCTCTCTTAATCATTCTAACCCAAAGCCAGAGTTGAGAACCACTGGTTTAATGGAACAAGCATATATCATTTGTTGTAAACTGTACTTGGGGATTTTTTTCTCTTATTTGTTTAGTGTTTTGAAAATAGATGGGCTTTTGCAAGTAAATTGAATTTTCTTAGCAAGACTTCTTGTAAAGGAGTTTCTTATCTTAGCTGAAACCTTTTAAGTGTACTTTTGAGAGGTCTCTCCCAGCATCCTTATAATCTTGAAAGAAAAAAAAAATACTTCTCAAAATATTGACACATTGCATTCCAGAAGTTTTGAGTCATGTGCAGGATGAAAAGAAACTCCCTGAAATTCTCTTTGGTTGTTTACAAAATCTACCCTAGAGGATTTTTCAAAAAGTATCCATTGTCCCATTGTAAACATGATACAGGAAACTTAGTTCATTCTGTTCACCTTTTTTTCTAGGCTTGAGATTAATCTGTGCCACTTTTTCGATATGATATTGGCCAAGTATCTGGACCTCTATGAAACTCAATTTGTTTTCTTAATACAATGGGCCTATAATTCCTGACACAGTGTGGATGAGATAGAAGTCTGTAAATTGTTAAGTGCTATTTAGCAGTAAGCTATTGAATCATATTATTCTCCTAAGAGACTAGTTGATTATCCTTATTTTTTCATTAGTGTAAAGTGTGTCTGACAGCTCAAAAAATATTAAAAAGTGTACATGGCCATATTAAAACGAAAACAGCACTTCCCGCTCCCTTTGCCCCGCCCCTGGAAGATCCAGGCAGCTTCTTCCTGTGAGGGGTGGGGAAGATGTCAGGATGATTCTTATATTTTCTATGAAACTTGCTCTTTATCTTTTGAAATGTTTCCCACCCCCAACTCCAGTGCAAGGGTCCATGTCACCAATTATCCTTGTTTTTTAGCCTGTTTTTTTCTTTTTTTCTTTATTTTTTTGGGAGGGAGGGGCAGAGGAAGAGGGGGGGAGAGAATCTTAAGCAGGTTCCATGCCCAATAAGGAGGTTGATGTAGGGCTCAATCTCACGACCCTGAGATCCTGACCTGAGCTGAAATCAAGAGTCAGTTGCTCAACTGACTGAGCCACCCAAGCATCCCCTGTTTTTTTCTTTTTTACTCAGGAATACAAACTGAAATTTGCTCTGAGTTGTAGAATATTTTGCATATGTTTTGTCTGAATATTGAAACTTGTCATAATCAACATAATATTTTAACATCTAAAACACTATTCATGTGTGGGGAAATGAGTCAAGTTTAAGCAATTGGGAAAATGTGCATTTCTCTCCAATTAATGATGATAATTATCAAAGCTGTATCTACTAATGTTTAAATCCTTTAATTGTTGAATTGAGAGGAATATACTTAAAATTTTAGCTGAAAGATAATGGTCAATTAACTTACAAGTTAAATGTTTTGTGTAAAGAACCTATCTTTAAATCAAAATATGGCTTTCATACAAAAAGTACACAAATCATAAGTGCACAGCTCAGTTGATTTTCACAAAGTGAAACACACCCATGTAGCTAGCACTCAGAGCAGGAAAGAGAACATTAATAGAACCACAAAGTTCCCCTTCATGTTCCTTTCCAGCAAGCATTCATCTAGCATCATAGATTCATTTTGCCTGTTTTGGAAACTTGTGCATAAATTAAATCATATAGTTTATACCTTTCTTGGGAGGGGGAACGATCTGGGCTTCTTTTGCTCAGTTATTAATATTGTACATTTTAGCAAGTTATTTATTATGATCGTTGTACAATAGTCCATTGTTTGGATATCCCACAATTAATTAATTTATTATTCTTTTTGCTTGATGGATATTTTGGATTTCCAGTTTGGGCTATTATGAATCATAGTGCTATAGAAATTACATGTGTCATTTGCTGAAATATGTGTATATTTCCAATGCATGATTGTTCAGCTTCAGTAGCTACTACAAGTTTTCCAATTTACCTTCCTGTTAAGAGTGTATGAGAGTTTCAGTTGTTTCATATTTCTTGGCATCACGTAATATTAAAACATAATAAGTTAAGGATTTGTATTGTAATCTTTAGGGTAACTAATAAAAGAATAACAAAAGAATATATAGCTGACAATAAGTAGGAGAATGAAATAATAAGATTTTGATTAATCCAGAAGAAGGCAAGGAAAGAGTAAAACAATTGAGTCACATAGAAAATAAATGGTAATATGATTGCTACAAATCCCAAATATCAGTGATTAAATGTAAATGGACTACATACTCTAAAGGTTATTGCTTGTTAGACTACATATCTTAGGAATAAGGACACAGGAAGAGTAATAATAAAAGGTTAGAAAAAGGGCGCCTGGGTGGCTCAGTTGGTTAAGTGACTGCCTTCGGCTCAGGTCATGATCCTGGAGTCCCTGGATTGAGTCCCGCATCGGGCTCCCTGCTCGGGAGGGAGTCTGCTTCGTCCTCTGACCCTATCCCCTCTCATGTGTTCTCTCTCTCTCATTCTCTCTCTCTCAAATAAATAAATAAAATCTTTAAAAAAAAAAAGGTTAGAAAAAGTTACATAAGTACTAACCAAAAGAAAGCTGATGTTACTATACTGATATCAGACAAAGTAAACTTAAAAACAAAAATAATTATTAAAGATAAAGGACATTTTATAGTAAATAAAAGGGTTAACTAGTCCACCTCCTGGTTAAAACGCATGTGTGATTTTTTATGTGCAACCATATGCAACTGCAAAAGCTTTACCTGGCAGGCCTCATGGGGGGAAAGCTGCCCTCCCCAAATCAGACTTGGTACATAGCCAGTGCACCGCAGTTCCTGAAGGAAGTTGTAGTCAAGACTCAGGCCCCTCTGGCTGGACCTCATTGTCTCCAGAGCTGCATTCTCAGCCCAGTTGCCTTCCTTCAGAGGCCTCTTTATCAGGAGCCATCAGCAGAGACCTTCCTTAGGTACCTCTGCTGAAACTACCTCAGTAGGAAAAGGAGGGAACCTTGAAGATACTTTTTCTCCAATTTGACTTAGTACTTTTCCACTCTTAGCTCTTCTCCCTCTCCCTGCCCTGAGCCACAGAGTCCACAACACTGCAGGAGCTTTTTGTTGAGGGCTCCTTCAGCAGTGAGCGATTCCCCACCTCTCCGCCGATCTACCTGACCCTCCACTAGCATGTCATTCCATGGGGGAAAATGAACTGGGAAGCTGGTGCTTATTATGGACTCTTGCTTATATTGTCACAGCAAGTGATAAAAGGTTTGACTGTTACTTGCTTTTTTATCTTGTTGCTTTAATTGACTAACTCGGACACAAGGCAGTTCTACTGAGTTCCTGATGGTTAATCCACCAGGAAGCGATAACAGTTCTCAATTTTTATGCTTTTAACAGCATAGCTTCAAAATACATAAGGCAAAAACTAATAGATACTTAAAATTTATTGAAGGATAACATACACACAGAAAAGTATATAGGTTAAGAGTGTACAGCTCAGTGAGTTATTGCCAAGTGAGTATATCAGTAGACCCAACACCTACAGCATCACCACTAGCTCGGAAGGCTCCCTTGAGATACCTCCCAGTCACTAGTCCTTGCCTCTTCTCTAAGGGTCACTACTACTCTGATCTCTTACACAATAGATTAGTTTGCCTATTTTAAAACTCTCTATAATGGAATCATCAGTATGTGTTCTTTTTTACTTGGCTTTCACTAATATTTATTAGATAACATTTTTAAGCAGTCCCTGTTGGGGCACCTGAGTGACTCAGTCAGTTAAGCATCCGACTCTTGATTTTGGCTCAGGTCATGACCTCAGGGTCTTGAGATTGAGCCCGGGTTTGGGCTCCATGCTGGGTGTGGAGCCTGCTTGAGATTCTCTCTCTCTCTCTTCCTCTGCCCCTCTCCCCTGCTCATATCCATACTCTCTCTCTAAAAAAAAAAAAAAAAAAAAAAATTCCCTGTTAAATATTAACTTGCTATCATTATCTTATCATTTTAGGTGTTTTGGAAAATAATTATGAGAGCTTACGTATACTAAATGTTGAAAGAAATGGAAATATTATTTATACCTATAAGGTATGTCTATATTCTCTTTTTTTATTGTGGTAAGATATGTGTAACATAGAATTTACTCTTTTAACCATTTATGTTCTTTTTTTATGTTACATTAATCTTTTTTAATTGAATTTTGTGCTATATCTTACTGAGGGGGTAATGAACCTTTAACGTGACTTTTTTATTTTGTGAGATTAAATAAGGTGATTGAAATTCAGTCTTAATGGAATGTTTTCTTTTTTTTAAATGAGAACTGTATACAATGTCTGACACTCAGTGCTCAAATTTTTTGAGTAAATGAACAGTTCCATTTTGCAGAGGAAAAAATGCTAAATGAAAGATGTTTAAATCTAATTAATATGTAAGGTTTTATCTTTGAGAAAATATTGAATTGTGATTACTCAACATCATCTGTTTAGACTTAGGTATGCTCAGACTTCTGAGGCATTATTGTTTAATGTGTGTTTTCAACATTAAGTGTTCTAAGGAATGAAAATGTAACTTTACTGATAACTTTACTATAGTAGAGAAACATGAAAGAATAATTTCAGTGGCCATATTGCTTTGCACAGATGTATTACTGTATTTATTTATTTGCTCAAATGTTATTTTAAGTTGGGGCACCTGACTGGCTCAGTCGGTGGAGCGTGAAACTCTTGATCTTGGGGTTGTGAGTTTGAGCCCCATGGTTGGGTGTAGAGGTTACTTACATAGATAAAATCTTTTTAAAAAGTTATTTTAAGTTGTATTCTACAAGTGTGCTGCATTTAAAGAATTGTATGATTCAAAAAGTTTTATTTACAGGAATATCATGGACTTGTTTTAGCCACTCCCAATCTCTATCATATATATTGTCTTGAAGAAATAAATGGAAGTACAAAAATATTCGCTCCTTTGTTATACTCTACTACCTACTAGACAGGGTCCCCCAGATTCACTAAGCTGTACGCTCTTAATCCATTTCACTCTTTGAGCCCATATTACTAGCTGAAACAGGTTTGGTCCCTTTCTGACACGCTACCTTTAGAGTGCTTATTGCTAATATTTATTGAATTATTGCAGGTTTAAGACTAATAACATCCTAACTTCCTAAACAATGATACATAATAAATATCTCGTTAATTTTTTTAAGGATGATAAGGGAAATGTCTTCTTTGGATTATATGACTGCCGAACCAGACAAAATGAGGTAAAAATCACCATAAATCATAGATTCCTCATTAGTATTGCTTTTAGAGTTTTTTCTTTTTTCTGCCTCCTTTTTCTAGATACGGATTCTCATTTCATTTTCTAAAAATTTAGTTTTTATTTTCTTTGCCTCCCTTCTTTCTTTTACCATCTTTAAAAATAAATGAATAAATAAAGTGCAAGGACTCCTGGACCAAAGCATCACCTGAAGTTTCTTAGTCCTTTGAGATTTAAGCAAAACTGGCTCAAATCAGTTATCTAATATTCTGTAGGAATGTAGGAAGTCCAATGCCTTCCTGAGATTTGCGTGCTCCCAGAAGTTTAGGATCTCATAATGACCTTTGGCTCCAAGTTCCGTTTCTCCTTAACTTTCACTTTTCCCTTGCTTCCAAAGATCCAGGTATAGAACCCAGCTTCCTTTTCTTAATTTTTCCCCACACCACCCACATAGAACATTGGTTGATGTGACAAGTCTTATCTGACTCTTGGTGCAAAGGTGAGGGAGACATTTTGTGCCTGTGTAAAAACAACTTACAAATATGAAGGGGCTAAGAAGTCTACGTACACTGACACAGAAGGATCTCCAAAACATACTGTTATGTGAAAATAAGCAAGTTGCCAGGATAATGCATTTCATTTATGTTTAAAAAAACTTGCAAGAAAACATAAATATATGTTAAAAACTCATTTTAAAAAGATCTGGAAGGTTACAGAGTCAGTTACAAACATGTTTCCTTTTGGAAAGGAGTTCATACGGGGTGAGCGTAGCGGAGAGCTTTGACTTTTTATTTGGTGGTGTTGGCATGTTTTAAACACTGAGACTATTCACGTGTTATCTTATAATTAAAAGGGTAAAACACTAAAAGTTAAGGGTATACATCCATGATTCTTCTTACTTGTATATCAGAATCCCTCAGAGCAAGAGTCAAAGGAAACCAAAATGTCTCACATGAATTTAGAGCCTCCTTATTTACTCAAAGTTCACTTTTTCTAATCAATCATTTTGTGACTTCTCAACATTTTTCACCAACTTCTGGCCATAGGATTCTAGTGTGTTCTCAGTGCTTTTTTAAATGTGCAAGTACTAATTACCTTCCTAATACTCCTGCTACATGTTTTTTCTCTTAGCCTGTTCTCTACTGAGGTCTAAGACTCTTGATCTTTTCTTACCTTCTGAGGGTATTGTAAGAGTTTGCCTAATATAACTACGATTGTCTTCATTTCCTCAATTTGCATATCAAATCCTCCTTCTGCATGACCATTTTCATTTTCTTTAATATTTAATAAGGAAATGGAATCTTGCAACATTTCAAACAGCAAGAAAATTTTTAAAAGAGTAAGTAAAAACAGAAGATTACTGTGCCAGGGCTCTGAATATAAGAGCCTTACAGGAGTGGCACTTGTGATAGTCTGTTAGACATAATTAATGATATCATAGTTAGGTAACTTGATTAAAACTTTACTTCTCTCAATAATTATAATAGCTGACATCTGAGTGCTTATTATGGGTGGCAGACATTGTAATAAGTGCTTTGTATGGATCATCTCAGTTGATCCTTCTAAGGATTTCATGAAATAGGTATTATGATTTTTATTTTACTGATAGGAGAATAGAAAGATTGAATAACTTGTCCAGGGGGTGCCTGGGTGGCTCAGTCGGTTAAGCGTCTGCCTTCGGCTCAGGTCATGATCCTGGGGTCTTGTGATTGAGCCCCACGTCGGGCTCCCTGCTGAGCAGGGAATCTGTTTCTCCCTCTCCCTCTGCCCCTCTGCCTGCTTGTGCTCTCTCTTCCTCTCTCAAATAAATAAATAAAATCTTAAAAAAAAAAAAGAAGAAGAACTTCTCCAAAGTCACACAGCCAGCAAGTGGCACAACCAGAATTTAATCCTACATCTAGCCTGCCTCCAAGGTCTAGGCTCTTAACCACTAGGCCAAGTTGCCTCATGGTTAAGCTTCAGTGCCAACTATGGCCTACAATTGCAAACTTTTTTCTTAAAAAATAATCTGGAACTTCTCGGTATGGATAAACTGGTTAATTGATGGTTCTTTAATAAAATGTCTGGCCACCATGATAACCACCATGATAACTGGGAATTTGAATTCTAAAATTGTTTTTTAACACAAAACTCCAAATTAAAAAATAATTTTGTTTTAATAGCATCTCTATACATTTGAGAAAGACTTGCACGTTGTCAGTTGCTCTGTCAACAGTGAGAGAACTTTGCTTGGTAAGTTGAACTCTTTTATTGCTACATGTCAAGAACTAAACTACATTTGTTGAGTTTGGACTTTTGCGATATTTGACTATTCTACAAAAAGGGTTTTCTGGGAAAAGATGCTCTTGGGAGATTAATTTTGAAATAAAAATTCTGTGGAGTCTACTTACAAAAAAAGAATGCTTTCTGAGTTACCTTAATCATCCACTGACAGATCCTTTGAGCCCTCACTTATTTCGGGTATAAAGTGGTAAACTTCAACCAGCCACTGCATGGATCATCTGCTAATGGATTATTTTTTTTTCTCTTTCCATTAGCTGCAAGTTTAGTTCATTTTACTAAGGAAAGAAGAAAGAATGAGCTTCAACCAGGTATGACATTATATTTTTTTAGTGCCTATTGAAAGATGAAGATTTATTCACTACTAAGTCAAATTTCAAACATCTTTACAAATTATCTCAGAATGAAAAGGCAAAGGTCCTGTCAAGCATGAAAAAGTGTTGGGTTTTTTTTTTAAAGATTTTATTTATTTATTTAATTGACAGAGAGAGAGAGACAACGAGAGAGGGAACACAAGCAGGGGGAGGGTCAGAGGGAGAAGCAGGCTTCCTGCCGAGCAGGGAGCCCGATGCGGGGCTCGATTCCAGGACCCTGAGATCATGACCTGAGCTGAAGGCAGTCGCTTAACCAACTGAGCCACCCAGGCACCCCATGAAAACGTTTTTTAAATTATTTTTTTTCAAGTAAGCAAGAAAGTACAGAATATAATGTGACAGTGAATAGTAGAAGTATTAAAAAGGCATTTAGCACCTGCAGACAAATAAACACCAAGGACATACTAGAACCCTATGACTAGAAGCTCGTGTGAAAAACGCTGGGAAGGGGCTGATATTCCTTCCAAGAATATCTTTTTTTTCTTACATCAGGTGAACTGTGAATAGTCCGCCAATTCTAAATAAAATTTCTCATTTGCCAGGGCCCACTTTATAGTTTATTATCTATGTGATGCTCCCTCCTTCTTTTTAACATTCCACATCATCCATATGTCCAGAACTCAACAAATAAGTGCCTGCAATGGGTCAGGCACTCTGCATGGTGCTGGGGATAAAATGTTATACAAGAAAGGTGTAGCAGTTGCCCTCATGGCGAGCTATAGAGACTAGTGGTGGGTGTGGGTGCGCCATGGGGCATGGTCCCATCTTCAAAGGAGGGCAGTAAGCCCAGTGGGACCAGCTTTTCAGTTTACCAAGAGAAATATGAACCTTTGTGTAAAATTTTAATTTTTAAATGTTGGCTCAAATATTTTTGAGAAATTCTACGCAGGACTTTTTGGCCTAATTCATTTTAGCCTCAGGAATTTCTTATTTTGCTGGTAAACCCAATAGAACCTATATTCTTTACATGATGTTTACCGTCTATGCCTGATTGTCATGCAGAACAGTGGCAATTATGTACATTATAAAATGTACTTTCAGGGGCACCTGGGTGGCTCAGTAGGGTAAGCATCTGCCTTTGGCTCCGGTCATGATCCAGAGTCCTGGGATCCAGCCCCGCATCAGGCTCCCTGCTCCGAGGGAAGCCTGCTTCTCCCTCTCCCAATGCCCTTCTGCCCCCCACTCCCCACCCCCGGCTCATGCTTTCTTTCTCTCAAATAATAAAATCTTTAAAAAAAGATAAAATGTACTTTCAGACGAACTTTATTGTAAGGTTTATTAAATTAAATCCTATTCAGGGGCCATCTGGATGGCTCAGTCAGTTAAGTGTCTGACTCTTGGTTTTGGCTCGGGTTGTGATCTAGGAGTCATGAGATCAAGCCTCCCGACGGGCTCCACACTCAGCGGGAAGTCTGCGTGAGCTGCTCTCCCTCTTCCTCTGCCCTTCTCCTCTCTCTCTCT
Organism: Mirounga leonina; assembly: GCF_011800145.1. Classification (NCBI taxonomy): domain Eukaryota; kingdom Metazoa; phylum Chordata; class Mammalia; order Carnivora; family Phocidae; genus Mirounga; species Mirounga leonina. Next base: position 6,344,092 of record NW_023270451.1, on the reverse strand, counting down.
CTCTAGGATAAATAAACCTTAAAAAAAAAAAATCCTATTCAGATCTGCTTACTCAGTCTTTAAAGCTTGATGCACCTCCAGTGAGATTATCGGATCACATCTTTAAACATATTAGAATGAACATTGTTAGGTGTATCGTATTGGCTTCCTAATACTTTATGTCTTGTCAGTTAACCTTTTAGTCCAGCAGCTATGGTAAGAACCAGCTCTGCACAGACATAATTTGACAGACCATGCCCTAGCTCAGCTGCTCGGCCCTGCTTCTTGCTTTTTGCCCAGAGCCCTTGGGAAAATATTTACTGCCTACATGTGTGCCACCCGGAAGTGTGGCTGGAAAGGATCCCCATTAGGACAAGCCATGACCAATGAGGGGCCAAAGAGCTGAAGAATAAATACTCCCCTTTCCATCCCTGAAGTGGATAATTCTGATGTGTCCTCCATGCCGCTCAAAGTTCCAAGGTAGTCGTGAATTTGATAAGGTCCCGCTTACTGGTGTATTCTTCCTGTTTCACACTCCCTACTCCCTCACACCACAGCCCTCTTGTCTTAGTTTGGGTTTTCCCCCTAAGCTGAGTCTGAAGCAAGCATTTGAGTGCAATTAGTTTATTTGAGGGATGATCCTAGGAAGCACTATTAGGGGAGTGTTTAAACAGAGATCTGAAAGAAGGGAGGGAGCAAGTGCGTGGCTGTGGGGAAGGCACATTTCTGACGGTGACAACAGCCAGCACAAAGGTCCTGGGGCCAGAGTGTACTTGGTGAACTTGCTGATAAGGACAGTGAGGAGGTCAATGAGGCTGAAGGAAAAGGGGCAGAGGGGTAGGAACGGAGGCCAGAGGAAAACAGGGCTGAAGTACAGACAGATCATGGAGACCCTACAAGGCCTTTGTTCAGTTAAGATTTCAGAAATGATGGGACCAGAAAGAACCGTAGACTCTATTATGCTCTTTTATCCTTTGAACAAATATTTTGGAAAACCTTATTTTATCTGCCCATGAATGACCTAATAAGCCATTCAATTATAAAATGTAGTTTGCCTGGAGGTATTGTTTAACACTCTGTTGCTTTATAATGAGATTTTTCCGTTGCAAGTGAGACAAACTGTAACATCTTTCATATGAACAAGATAAGGTTCTTTGGCCCACGTACTTTGCAACACAGTTTTTATCCATAGTGCTTCTCTTCTTGGCTGTGGCCATGGCAGATTAATGTTTTGTTTAGGATATAGTAAAAGAGAAGTTGTCTGGCTGGCTCACTCTGTAGAACATGCAGCTTCTGATCTCAGGGTTGTGAGTTCAAGCCCCATGTTGGGCATAGAGCTTACTTAAAAAAAAAAAAAAAGAAAAGAAAAAGGGAAGAAGAAAAGGACCTAACTGCCCCCTTCACCCTCCCCTATGGAGTTGCAGTTGCCTCAAGCACAGCGCCTCCCCGTGGGCAGCTATGGGGATGGCCACATGTGTTGGCCGCTGAGACTCCCAAGGCCCCCTGCACTAGTGTAGTTAAGTGCTGCCGAGGCTCCGTGGAGCTGTGGATTGTTTCAAGAGCTCCAGTAACGAGAGCTGCTTCAGAACCAGACCCTGCTAGACTCTTCCAACCTTGTCATCATTCACAACATGTGTCTTCACCTGCATCAGACTAGATTCTTTTGTAGACTCTCTACTTTCCCCATGCCATGCCTGTCCTTATGCTTTTTTTAAAAAAAATTTTTGTTCAATTTATATAAACTAAAAAAAAAAAAAAACAGAAACAAAAAACCAGTTCACTTGTTTCTCCCTTTCTCCACCCCCCACCTCTTGTAACTGCCAATTTGTTCTCTGCATCTATGAGCATGGGGTTTTTATTTCTCTTTCCAGGAATCTATCCGTAAGAGAGATGATGATACGGTATTTGTCTTTCTCTGATTTCACTTAGCACAATGCCCTCAAGATCCGTCCAAGTTGTCACTTTTGCTCCTGCTGTCTCTGCTTTCTGTGATATCTACAAGATGTGGCGTATCCTGTGGTGATGCCCTCCCAGGCTCCACTGACATCTGGATTCTCGAACTTCTTCTTTTTTTTTTTAAGACTTGAGAGAGAGAGAGAGCACAAGCAGGGGAAGCAGCGGGCAGAGGGAGAGGGAGAGGCAGGCTCTCCACCAAGCAGGGAGCCCAACACGGGGCTCGATCCCAGGACCCTCAGACCATGACCTGAGCCGAAGGCAGACGCTTAACGGACTGAGCCACCCGGGTGCCCCTGGATTCTCAAACTTCTTAAGACAACTTTAAGCACTTCATGGAATCACGGGATTTCATGACTGAAAGTGATTGTAGAAGTGATCTGATTCTCTGGTTTTGTTTTTTTTTTTAATAACAAGGCACTGAAACCTAGGAATGCTTTGTCCTTTCTGAAAAGTGTCTATTAGGTTAGCAGCAGAGTGTAAACTAGAACCGATGTCTCTAGAATCCTAATCCAGAGTTCATCGAATTATACCATGAAAGCACATGGTATGTTACTGAGAGAAATTCCTGTTTACATGATTACTCTTATCATTATGCTTATTATATTAGTTAGGTGCCTGGGCTGTCCCAAAAAAAGGAAAAATTAGTGTAGGAGGATGGCTTCTGTCCTTGAAAATCCTCCCATTTTATTTATTTATTTATTTAAAGATTTTGTTTATTTGACAGAGAGGGGAAGTGGGATAGGGAGAAGCAGGCTTCCCGCCAAGCAGAGAGCCCGATGCGGGGCTCGATCCCAGGACCCCGAGACCATGACCTGAGCTGAAGGCAGACGCCCAATGACTGAGCCACCCAGGCACCCAAAAATCCTCCCATTTTAAAGTCAAGTGAATTTAACTGAAAGCTGGTTATCAAATATCAAAGTCTTAACTATGAGGTGATTCTTTACTCCTTTAAGGAGAAGATTCCCCTTCCTGTCCCATAAAAAGTTTTTGGTTTTTTTTTTTTCCCAACTTGGGATATATAAACTTTTAGGTCAAGACATAAAATAGTCAAATGTCAGCTTGTACTACTTAATATAGTAACTTTAATTATTAATTTATTTATACACCTAATGTAAAATAATATAAAAGAAAAATCCTTTTTTTCTCATTCTCACGTTTCACGAAGTATTTCTATTTTTCTTCTCAAATATCTTTGACACCAGTGTCTTTCTTTTAAAAAAAGATTTTATTTATTTATTAGAGAGAGAGAGAACTAGCACATGTGAGTGGGGAGAGGAAGGGAGGAGGAGGGAGAGGGAGGGGGAAAGAATCTCAAGCAGACTCCCCACTGAGTATGGAGCCTGATGCGGGGCTCAATCTCACGACCCTGAGACCATGACCTAACCTGAAATCAAGAGTCAGATACTCAACCCTCCGAGTCTCCCAGGCACTCTGACACCAATGTCTTTCTTATTCCTAGAGACTTTTTTTGTTGTTGTTGTTATCAAGCAGATTCCCAAAGCTCCTCACCTTTACCTCTGTCCCAGTTATTAGAAGTATAGCCCTTTTGAATTGGCATATGATCCTGTCACTTTGATTTTTATCCTAAGTTCCAAGTACCCTTGACCAAACAATATTTGATTTTCATTTGTTCTGTCCTTGTATATTTGGGATCCCACATAGTAACTCACTGTCATGCTTTTTCAATAATCTTTAAAAGGCATGTTCACAGAGATATCCAATGCTTGCAATTGTAAGACCACATCATTTGCCTTTATTTGCTGTCAGGTTAGTTTCTTAGATAGTGAAAAACGGCATTGACTCAATTCCAGGCTGCTGTGCAGTCCTGAAATTGTACATTATTATTCAAAATAAAGTCATTGAGAAAGCACCTGAGAGTATTAGTCTTTGTAAGAACTCAGCTCTAAGGCAACTCCATATGTGAGGTTTCATCTTGGGGGAGGGGAACTCTTGGTCTAAATCTGGATATCTGTGGTGATCCCGTGCTAGCCTGTGTCCAAGGACTTCCTCCTCATTGCTATCTTTTATGACATTTGCTGTAACGTGACACTGAGGAATTAAGTGGGTTTTTATCAACGCAGCTCCACCACCATCCCAGAGGGAAGCCAGGCCCCTGTCCTCTTCAGAGGTGCTGTCATGGTCATGTATCAGAAATATCTTTATACTTTCACCCACCAATGATATTGGTCCTTGTGCTGCAGAATTGGGAGTGATAGTGAATTGAGTTGTGTTTGCTTAGACTTAGAAGCCCAGAGGGACTGTGAGGCTGTGCTGAGGAATGGGCAGGCACTTGGTCCTCACTCCATGTATATTGATTTCTCCTTCATGAGGTTTTCTTCATCTGTTGTGGGCTTTAAGAACTGTCAAAGTAAATTTTAAGAAAATTACTTTTCCTGGGGCACCTGGGTGGCTCAGTCGTTAAGCATCTGCCTTCGGCTCAGGTCATGATCCCGGGATCCTGGGATCGAGCCCCACATGGGGCTCCCCACTCAGCGGGAAGCCTGCTTCTCCTTCCCCCACTCCCCCTGCTTGTGTTCCCTCTCTCACTGTGTCTCTCTCTGTCAAATAAATAAATAAAATAAAGTAAAATAAAAAAAGAAAATTACTTTTCCTGTTGGAAGAGCTAATACAATAGGTAACGTATTTACATTTTCAAAATTCAAACCTAAGGGGAGAAGATAACAAAAGACATTTTGGTCTTCATTACTAAAAGCCTCCTTTCCTTTGTAGGATCAAAGTGTTTAACTTTGTTGGTTGAAATCCACCCTGTTAACAACGTGAAGGTTCTAAAAGCCGTGGATAGCTATATTTGGGTGCAGGTAAGCACGTTATCATTCATCTCACTAATCAAAAGGCGTGAAACCTGGAGGCAATGGTGCTTACAAAGTGTTTTCACAGCTATTATCACATTTAATCCTCAGAGCAATCTGGTAGATGGGTATGGCTGGAATTATCCACTCGTCCTTTGCAAACATGGAAATCAAAACTCAACCTAGCTTCTCTGTCTCTATTATATCATGGTTTGTCTGATAGTCATGTCATGTTTTTACATGATACTGACTCTCAACACACATTTAAGGTAAGTTTAAAAAATGGTTTATTAGTTGACAGAGTAAATAGAAATAAATGGCTTAATCCCGGACTTTATCAACTCCATGAAAGGATACAGAGGCACCGTGCGTACGGTGTGGGTGGACCAGACATAGTCCGTCTTCATTACTTGCACGCTCTGAACTTGTGAACTGTACTCCTCACCAAAATCTATTTGTAACACCAAAGTCAATACTCACAGTGCTTTTATAGTCAGTCATCTGCAGGCATGTGCGCAGTGGTGAAAAATTTGTCACCCAGCTGAGGCTGAACAAGGTGGCACTGCCCTCTTGGTTCACCTCTCACGCTGTAAATGGATGTCGTTTTCACGATCTCTTTAGTGCCATGATCTTCACATTTGGGGGCTTTTCTTTGGTGATTTCACTATTTCAAATGTTCCCCACACAGAGCGCTCAAGTGCTGTCTAGAGTCCCTGAGCACAAGAAGGCCGCGCTGTGGTTTATAGAGAAAATATGTGGGTTAGATAAACTGCATTCAGGCATGAGATTACGGTGCTGTTGACCATGAGTTCAGTGCTAAGGGATCGACAGTGTATATTAAATAAGGTGTCTTTTTTTTTTTTTTAAAGATTTTATTTATTTATTTGACAGAGACACAGCGAGAGGGGGAACACAAGCAGGAGGACTGGGAGAGGGAGAAGCAGGCTTCCCGTTGAACAGGGAACCTGACTCGGGGCTCGATCCCAGGACTCTGGGCTCATGACCTGAGCTGACGGCAGACGCTTAACGACTGAGCCACCCAGGCGCCCCAAGATGTCTTTAAATAGGAACCCACTTGAAACAAAGTTATGTACTAACTGGTTGATACAGATCCTTGCATTTCCCTTCAGTATTCCGGGCATGGTGTTTGTGGCGATCCGTAGACTATGCAGTGCTGGAGCATGACTTCCTTGCGTAACCTGAGCAATCTGCTTCTCCTCCTTGGCAAGCGGAGCTCCTAGGCCGCATTCCCCCTCCCCCGGGAAGCTGCTGTGTTTACACTGTCCTCAGTACTGGAGTGACTTTGGGACAGACCGTACTTCCCTTTTCTGTCCTGTTCTTTTGGCTTCCTTAGCATCTCCATCCAGGGCTGTGTCCGGCAATGGAGAAGTTATTGAAGGATTGGGGCAGCTAAAGAGAATTAGAGCACAGGAAGGGCAAGAGTTTTTATAAGTACATGGTTGCACAGCATGGCGAATATTTTAACAACTACTGAATTGTATATTTTAAAATAGTTAAAAAGGTGATTTTTCTGTTACGCAAATTTTATCTCAATTTTAAAAAAAATTAATAGTACATGATGCATGACTGTTTCCATAGGCCAAAGGGAAAGTCCCCGCCCACGTGAAGTAATACCTGTCCTTGTCTTGTGGACCCACCTCTGTTCCTAGCCCTGCTCCCTGCTCCTCATGCTTTTTCTTCTGGGGAGGGAAGAATCTCACAAACCTCCATCCAGGGCAAACCCTCACCTCCCTTTCCCCCACCCTCTCCCCTTTACAGAAATGCCATTCGCTGTCCACTGAGTTTGGTCTTGCCCTGCAATCTGTCTGCCTTTTCTTACCAAAACATTCATGGTGATCTCTGGTAGTACATTTCCCCAAGTCTGTATGTGCAGCCTCGACCGCCTTCACAGAGGAACTTCAGTAGGACAGTAGCGGGTGGGGTTTGGATCCCAATCCGGTCCCTTTTGAGAATTGCCTACCAGCATGACCTGCATCTTCCAAATAGTTCCAGATATCCACCTATAGTGCATATCTTCCAACTATGAATATTAATCATCAGAGTCTAGCTCCATATTTGTGAAGATGAATATTCCCCTACTATGATGTAATCTATGTAGATTTCTACTGACACTGCAAAATCAAAACAAAACAAAACCTTGCATATTTTTTGCTTTTGTAGAGCTGTGTTTGAAGCCTCTCTTTCTATAGTCTTACTTCCGGCTCTGCTCTAGGGCTGCCTCATCATAGAAAGGAAAACCACCACTACCTAAGTGGGACTTTTAAAATCATGTTCTTACTCATTGCCACACAAAGACCAGGCAAAGGTTTAGAATGTCAGCACCTTCCTCCAGGTCACAGTCCTAAGCAAGCATGCTTTGGTACCTCTGTAGTCCCAAGGGAGGTTGAATCGTCTTTTGTAGGAATTTCTTCTTATTATGAGGCACTGAGCATTTGCTCTTCCATTATCCATATGGTGTCACTCAGCTTTGCTTCTCCTCGACCCCAGTATACACAGTTTCCTGTTTGATGTGCACAGTTTCACAAATCAGGACATAATAAGTTCTTCATTATTTTCATAACTGAATTCTGCATTGTTATCTTTTATAATTTTGAAGTTTTTGCTGTGAAGAAATGGTGTAGAGTTAATGTTTTGTTTTTCGATTCTAAGAAGGAAACTGGACAACAGACAATTTTTGAAAAATTTACCAGTTCTATTTCCATTTTGTCAGTATGGAAAGTTAGGACACCAGGTAATATATTTCGTCAAAATTTTTCCTAGTCTTTAGAGAGGCTGCTGACTATAAAGTAGGGACATAAAAGGGTTATGTTCTTTTGTCATGCTTTGAAGTTTGGAGGGAAAAACCAAAATTCACTGGTGGATCCTTTCTAGTAAGCTTTCACGTTACAAAACTTAACTGCTGAATTATAGTTACCCTTTTGATGATGAAAGAATTAAGTCATGGGAGTCATCCCATGACCCCTTATCACAGCTCATAGCATCAGGCCTGTGTTGCTGGCTGCTTTGTCCTGTGGGCTGGCACATATGGGAAAGCACAGAGAAGGAGGAGTGGGGTGGATCAAGCCTTTTCTTCCCAGTGGCAGTCGTTCTATTATTTGAGGCTTATAAATCCTCCACCGCATGCCACACTGTGACTCATTGTTCTTTCTTGGAAAGTCCCGCGTTACGTTGTGCTTTGTCTCTTCGATGTGGGACTTTGGAAGCTGTAGTAGAGCATATGTTTACTTGGTTGTCAAATTAAATACGAGGTTTAGTTGCACAACAGGTGTATTGATCACTTTTTTGGTGCATGTGGAGAAGAACTTTTATACAGCTGTTGTTTATATTGTTTCTGATTGGCTTCAGAATCACATATTCTAAAATAGAAAGCACCATCTCTAGAAATAGCTTCTACTTTAGCCTTACTGTGGAAATGAATTATGTTGGACCTGCCATTAACTTCCCCCTGGGAAACTGAGCCCCTGAAAGTGTTTCTTTTTCCTCTTTGCTTCTGTCTGTAATGTGTGTATATGTGATTTGCCTAAACTATTCTATGGTTCCCAGTATCTTCCGTGGTATGTGGTAGTACAGTGATCAGAAACTTTTGAAATATTTGTGTAAGCAAGGTAGTTGCTTATGATTTTGATTAATTTCCTTTTTACAGTTTCTCTACCCCCATGTGGAAAGTCACCCTCTTGCAGAGAACCATCTGTTACTGATTTCAGAAGAGAAATGTAAGTGTATCTTTTAGGTGGTATATATGAACTTCATGAAGGGTTCATCTCTTAGTGAAGTATGGGACTTGACTGAATCTTCTAGATGTCCACTCACCAGTGCTAAAGGTCCAGCTGACCTTTGATGTCCACTTAAGGTCCAGCACTCCTGTGGAAGGGCTTTTCATTCTGCCCCCACTTGTTCCCTCAGGCCCTGCTCTGTGTCCCCATCCTGGGAATGGTGGGCTCCTACATACATGGATTTCCACTTTTGTCACATGGTAGAGTGTAGGACAGTTGTGGAGGCCATTTTTGCCTTCTTTAGTTCATCTTTCTTTAAGGTGTCTGTCACCTCAGATCAAAAAAGGGGAAGGTATTAGAAGCCAGAAGAATTTGATGGTAGAATTTGAAGACACATACTTGGTCAAATTCAGGTAGAGACAAATAAGAATGGGACATCCCTTAATGAAGTTTACACTTTTGGGTGGGAAGGGTGGCAGAGAAAGTTCAAAATCCATTGGCAGATCTTATCTAGTAAGCCGTCTTTCATGTTACAAAATGGGACTGCTGATTTATAATGGGAAGGACAGGCCTGAAAGGGTTAGGTTTGTGTTCAGTGTCTATGCTCAGGACCAATTGTCTATCTCACATTTTTGTAACTAAAACTGGCAGAAGGTTAAGTATGGCCAAATCTAGATTGCTTACTGAGAGAATGGGACCATACAAAGAGTGCTTGGATGAACTCTGCCCAATGAACCCCTGTTAGCTCCAAATAAGACTATTTGGGGCAGGGAAGATGGTGCAGGGAAGGCCAACATTTGAGGGAACCCAGGGGAGTAGAAGGGCTAAATGCTTCATGTATTGTTGATATTGAAGGGCAAAGTAAATGCTGGATTAGCAGTAGACTGTGGAGGGAGTCTGGAGAAAGGTGGGTTTTGTTTTGCACTTAGATCATGAAACTTCTGTGTGTGATAATACTATCTTTCCAGCTAATTGATTAATCTGTATTGCTTTTATAAATAAAGATTCACCACTGTTAGGTGTAAAAAAGTGCTCATGATTTTCGTAAAGGTTAAACTGTCTTTCTGTTGTTTCTTTTTTTAAAGATATTGAAAAAATTCATATCCAGGTCACCCAAGAAGATGGCAATAGAGTGGTAAATATTTGAAATCTCTTTTGCTTCGGAGTTCGAGACTGTTAAGGATAGTTATGTTATAGACACAGACCACTTTATTTGATGTCTTACAAATTATAGGCTTGCTGTTGTTAACATGTGAAATAATACTAGACGTATGAAGGAGTTAATTATCTCCTTTATCTTGACCTCACTCTCCAATCTCAGTCTCATGAGATAACTCATGACAGCCTTGTGGAACTCTTTCCACACCTTTACCTTGCTCATACACACGTACACATGGTTAGGTGCACATGCGCAGATTCAGTCATTTTTACCAAAATAGAATCATAATATGATTATTAATTGGCCATTTTTGTTTTTGCTTTTTACTTAATATATCAGGGCTATCCCTATAGGTTTTTAAATAGAGATAGAACTTTTCCCCCTAATTTTTAGACATACATAGAATAAATGGGATCATATGGGGATTCGTATAGTTCAGTTTTTTCTTTTTTTTTTATTGCTTATATTCCACTTCTCCTTGCCTTTTCACCTCTAATTTTTGTCTATAACCTATTATGTCTCCTTTCATGCACTTCTCTGAACCTATGTGTTTTCTATCCCCACCCCTGACACACCCAGGGGTTTATTATTCACTCCTTCCTCATTCAACTTTGTGGCATTACCTACAAGTCAACCAGAATAGGTCAATTCATTCTTTTTCGAAGTACATAATAGTCCCTGGTATGGATGTACACAATTTCAATCATTCTCCCATGGATGGACACTCACTGGATTGCCACTTTTTTTTTTCATCTTTTTTGTGTTACAAATTATTTCAAAAAAAATTTTTTTAAATAGCTTTACATTTTTGGTACACATATTTCTTTAGGCTAAATCCTCAGGGATGGATAATTGGGTTGACAGGTATAGCATTTAATATATTTCAACAGATTTTGCTAGCTTGATTTCCAAAAAACCTTGTAACAATTCACAGTTGTACAAGCAATGTGTAAGAATACCCTTTCCCTCTATCCATACCAGTCATAGATGCATTTGCCGTTTTAAAAAAAAAAAAAATCCAATTTGATGAGTGTTAAGTTGATAACATTATTATTTTCATTGGTATTTCTGTTAATATCACTGGCTGTGTGAATTTGTTTTTCTGAAAATTGCTTAGTTATATCCTTGTCTATTTTTCTGTTGGGTTGCCTTTTTCTTAACAGCTGGTGCAAGAGCATAATATATTACTGATATTAAAAATTATTTCCTTTAATATTTAAATAGTTGGCATCAAAATAATCCTTCTCTGAAGATTTTAATTTTAAAGTTAAGTGAAGAACATAGAAATGGAAAATGCATTTATTAATTATGTATCTCTGATTGAAAGCCTCAAATCAAGATGCTTGGCTGGAAAGTGACTAGAAAGTGTGTGGCTGGAGCTCTGGGCCACCAGTGGCATGATGGCAGGCAGGGCACAGATGGTGGGGTACGGACAGGGCCTGGGGTCGGAAGAGAGTCAGACTAGAGAGGAAGAATGAAGGCAGAATCCCAGAGCCAGCAATGTGGCTTTAGAGGAGAGAGTCCCATAAACATCTCAGGGTCAGTGAAATAAACAAGCCCAGGAATGGGTATAGACAGAGGACTGGCTGGTTAGAAGAGGGGCTGGGAGCCATGGAGATACTGCAGAGTGTGGCCACCTGTCAGCAGCCAACACAGAGTAGCCTCAGCTTGCCTGCCCTTCTCTGAAGTATCGCTGTCCTCCTCCTCCTTTTTTTTTTTTTTTTAAGATTTATTTATTTATTTGAAAGAGCACACACATGCGAGGGAGGAGCAGAGGGAGAGGGAGAGAAATCCTCAAGCAGACTCCCCACTGAGCACAGAGCAGGTGTGTGAGTTGATCCCAGGACCCTGAGATCATGACCTGAGCTGAAACCAAGAGTCGGATGCCTATGGAGCCCCCCAAGCACCCCCACTACTCTTATTCTTAAGGACTTAGATGACAGCTTCTTAAGGCAGTGTGCGGTTCCATGCATTCATAACAACATCCTGTGGTAGGTAGGCAGTGTTATAATTATCCCCATGTTTACAGAGAATGCAACAAGCAAGGCTCACAGAGGTGAGGGAACTCTAGAGAGGGAAAAAATTGAGATGTGAATCTGGGTTGCCACACTCTGATGATCATGTTTTTGTCAGTATATACCTTTATCTGAGAGTCCCCAAATCTGTTCTAATTTAACAAATTTCAGAAAAATGGAAACAAGATGTATTGCCCAAAGTTTAGAATCTTATTGAGAACAAAAGTTGAGAATATAAAGGTGTTGTAGGAGAGTGCATACTCATCGGGGTAGACTTATAACATTAGTTAAGTATGCCAGAGTACCATAGGAATACAGAGGTGGGGAGCTGTGCCTTGAGAGGAGGTGAGGGAGGGCTTCATACAGGAGGCAATGCCTAAGTTGGGTTTGGAAGGATGGGCAGTATCACCATACTCATTGTGGAAGACCTAAAGGTAAGAAGCATGACCAAAGACACATGAATAGCTTATGGCAGATCTGGGGGGCAGTGCTCCCCTACCCCCAGGCCTGAATTTTTTCCTTGGCGTCACAGCTGCTATCTTTGGTGGTGAAGCCCTTTTGTCTGCAGATACCTGAGTGGGTTATGTACAGAATGGGAAGCTTTGAATCTTCTGTTGGCCCTGGTGTTGATTTGTGGTAGGTGTGGTCTTGCCTTCAACAGCCCCATCCTGTCTGGCTAATTAGGGATAAGAATAATATAGTTCTTTATAGAGTGTTTGGAAAGAGCAAGTAATTAAATAATGCCTAAATCTTTTCTGGAAAGACTTTCCATGTGTATGTGTTAGGGGTAGGGGAATGCTAAAAATAAACTGTGGAAATATTTATATATATTATGAAGATAGAATAGGCAAAATAATAAATCCAGAAATATTCTCCTTTAAAATAGTTGCTTATCTCCAAAATCTCTTTGGCTCTTTAGGTACTTAAAGACTCTGGCCATCTCCCAAGAGAGAGAGTAGCTGAGGATTTTGTTTGGGCTCAATGGGATATGTCAGAGCAGAGATTATACTACATTGACCTGAAGGTAAAAACTAGTCCGCTGGCCTCCTTTTTACCGGTACAACTTAGTTTTGACATTACCATTATTATAATTTATTAATCACTGCATTTTCATTGATGGGGACAATCAATGAAAGTTTATTAAAAATATGAAATATTTTCATTACTGTTTGCCTCGTGGTTGCTTCCTTTTCTCTCTTTCTTTTTTACTAATGTTTTTGTTGATCTTTTATTTTTATTGTTTTTTAAAGATTTTATTTGGGGCACCTGGGTGGCTCAGTTGGTTAACCGTCTGCCTTTGGCTCAGGTCATGATCCCAGGGTGCTGGGATGGAGCCCAGCATCAGGCTCCCTGCTTAGCAGGGAGCCTGCTTCTCCCTCTGGCTGCCACTCCCCCTGTTTGTGCTCACTCGCTCTGTCAAATAAATAAATAAAATCTTTTTAAAAAAATATTTTATTTAGGGGCGCCTGGGTGGCTCAGATGGTTGAGCGTCTGCCTTTGGCTGAGGTCACGATCCCAGGGTCCTGGGATCGAGTCCCGCATTGGGCTCCCTGCTAGGTGGGGAGCCTGCTTCTCCCTCTGCCGCTGCCTCTCCCTATCTCTCTCTCTCTCATGAATAAATAAATATAAAAAAAAAATTTATTTAGAGAGAGAGCATGTGCGTGCATGCACATCAGCGAGGGAGGGGCAGAGGGAGAGAAAGAACCTCTAGCAGACTCTGCACTGAGCACAGAGCCCGACTCTGGGCTTGATCCCATGACCTCGAGATCATGACCTGAGCTGAAACCGAGAGTCGGACGCTCAACTGACTGAGCCACCCAGGCTCCCCTGTTGATCTTTTTTTAAAGATTTTATATTTTTTAAGTCATCTCTATACCCAACGTGAGGTTCAAACTCACAACCCCAAGATCAAGAGTTGCACACTCCACCACCTGAGCCAGTCACGTGCCCCTTTGTTGATTTTTTTCTTTTTTGTAATTTGTCATTTATTCTGTTTTCTCTTTTAGAAATCAAGGACTGTCTTAAAATGCATCCAGTTTTCTGCTGATGAGAAGTTTAACTTAATGGTAAGTCCGGAGAATGATTGGGCTATAGGAAATTTTATAACACATGGCCTCCTTTTAAAGAGAGCTGTTACCAGAAACAGCATTTTAGCATTCTCGTGTTCTTCACTTGCATGAGCAAGTAACGTAGTTCTTGTCATCTCAAGGCTTCAACTCTATAACAAATACAATTAACGTAGGTGATTCAAAGAGCACACAGGAAATTTCTGCTAACTGAATGCCTCTCATTAAAGACACAAGCATATGAGTGAGGATTTGTAGAAGGTAATAGGTATGGTCTATAGTAGACAGCTTTAAGTGGTTACAAGTCATTTGAGCCAAAAAGACTTGTGAGGATGGTGGATTTGAGTGTAGGGTAAAACGTCAATGAGAGTGTATAGTCTAATTAGTAAAAATCTAGCATCACTCCTGGCAAAGCCATTTGGAATGCTAGTCTTGTAGTGAGGAATCCTAAATATCTTTACCTGTGATGAAGAGAAAGTTATTCTTCACTAGGATTAGTATGGTGTCTAATATAGATTGATATCATACCATTACAAGAATTTCATTTATTCCTCCTGCCCTTTTTTTTTTAAAAAAAAAAAACACCTCACTCATTCTCCTTCTAAAGACATCCAGTCCTTCCCTCTGTGCCTGGTCATCTGTATCTTGTAAAAAGTCTACCCCTACTGATTGGCATATTATACAACCCATTTATGATATTCAAATCTGAGGCAGTTTGTCAAGTATTAGCCCTTTAAGAAATAAATATATACCAAGCCTGTGATTGTGTGTAAACTCCAGAATATTCCCAATGGACTTTCTGTGCTGTGGATCTGGGGGATAATGTCTGAAGAAAATGATGGTTAAAAGGGCTCTTCATCAATAGGCAAGCACAGCATTGTCAGACTTGCTCTGGGTTTCAGAACTATCATCGCTAAATTAATGTCATTTTTTGGTTTGTTTTCTCATGATTTTTTGACAGTTTGAAGCCCCCTTGGATATAACATTAAGTGACTCAGGATTTAAGTAAGTTACTCATTGATTACTGCTAATTCTTATAGACACTCGTGGGCAGAATGATTGTATTTATACCTAATTTATGGTATGCAGATATAAGGACAATTCGATATTCTGTGTTTGTGTGTGTGTGACTTTTGATATTTCTGTCCTCCGTAGGCAATATAAACAACTTATCAAGCACGAACACAGGGTTTTTCATGTAAAGTCAATCATATTGATTTTTGCAGCCATTTATTCCTATAGGATGTTTCAGTTTATTTTGACCCGTGGAAGTGCTCTTCTCCCTGTGATTCAATAAAAGGATTTGATGAATCAGAGCTACATTTAGAATCAAACATCAAACCCCTTCTCTTGTTGCCACCAGAGAGAAGGGGTTTGCAGTCAATCCACGTGTGGCTCAGCTGTCTGTTGCATTACTATTTGTTTTCCTTTTTACACCTTTACAAAGGTGAGCTTTTCTTCCCCCAGACTATTTTACATAGAGTAAAAACATGAACATTTTTGAAAAAATAGACACAAACCCACTAGTGCACAGAAGAAATGAAAGTCTTCTTGAATTAGAATAATGATGATCTTAAACTGTTCTATGTTTCAGTAGCTTTATTTCATCACGTATGAACACTCAGTTCTTACTTTGAAACTGTATATGCAGTACGCTACTTTAGAAAAAAAATTTTATTACTTTCAACTTCTGTTTTTATTTTTTTTCCCTCTATTGCCAGGGCCATGCCATTTATGTATTTTTTATTCGTTTTATAGAACTTTTAAACAAAAATTAAAACATCTTAAATTTCTCAGGGACAAGTCTCTACTTCTGTGGGTATGTTATAGTGGTTACTATCCTTTATAAAGGAACTTTATTTTTTATTTAAAAAAATTCTTCTTATTAAAGTGTAGTTGACATACAGTATTATATTAGTTTCAAGTGTATGACACAGTCGATTTTGCAATGCTCACTGCATTAAGTGAAAGAGGGAACTAATTTTTAAATGCATTCAGTTTCTTATCCTTTATGTCCTTAGACTTGTAAACTTTGGATGTGATGATCTTCAAGACGAAGAGAACTTATCCAAACACCTGACCCTGTGCGTTTTTACCAACCATACAGGTAGAACCAGGATTGTATTTATCAATTTATTCAACTATACTTGAGTTCTATAAAAAATTTAGTCATTTCCTTAGCCATATGGATCCTTAAAATATAATAGAGCCACAGTCTTACTTAAGTGATCAGATGGATATGTATGTACCAAATTATCTTCTCCACTGCAGTTTTATATATTCTCTGTTTGTATGAAAGAAGCCACAGTCAGCAAGGTTATTGTTCTAATAGTTATTTGTATTTTTTAATAGAGGGGATAGATTCATATGTAATTGATCTACATTTTCACCTGCTCCATCTTTTAACAAATGGCATCCAATTATGGGGATGCTTTTTGTGTCAGGCTTACTGATATATTTGGTTCTAAACCTATGTACCTAGCTTCTCTAAGAACCATTCTATAACTTACTGAGCTAACAATCAAAGCTTGACATAAAGTTATTAGTGTACGTAATTGTCTACACAGTCAACTCTAATAACTAAATCTAATAGCCTTTTTAAATACCCTAGCTTGAGTGGACAGTTACCACTGATTAAGTAGCACTTGGAGTAAAACTGTATTCCTTTAAAGCCAAATTATGTGGTATTCACTCAGCCAATGTTTATGGAGACTTACTCTGCGCTATGTATTGGAGATAACAGTGATGAGCAAAATGGACCTAATTTTTATTAGTACAGAGGTTACTGTTTGGAGTTTAGACATTAAATAAGTGCACACATAGTACTTCAAAAGAATCTTGATAAATTGTAGGAATTAGGAAGTTATGAGAGTATATAATGGAGGCTTAATGGTAGACGCTAGTATCTTCAGATATGTTCTAGTTCAGCTAGTTTATCCCTGTTGGTCTTACCCTCCAGGACATTGTGTCCCCATTCTGTCTTAGTCCTGAAAATTGTCCCCCTTGCTATCTCACTCCATTATCCATCCCATTTTTTCCAATTTCAGGCATAAAGTCCCTCCATAAACCAGTTTTGAGAGTTTAGGGAAGGAAATGATATTTCACTTGAGACTTGTAGGGTGTTTATGAAATAAGAACAGTGTGACTGAAGTAGAGTGAGCAAGCCGGAGAACACCATGGGTGAGAGCTGAAGAGTAGGCTTGAGTCAGGTAATGTAGGGCCTTGCAGACCATGAAAAATTTTATATTTTATTTTCAGAGTTCTAAGGTCATTAAAGGGTTTTTTTTTTTTTAATTTTTAGAATGTTCAAGCATTACAGAAAAGCTCAAGAACAGAATGAACATTCATGTACCTTTTACTTAATTGTGTCATTTACAATATTTGCTTGATCATTCTCCCCATGCATAGGTACCACATTCTTCCTTTTGACTAAACCATTCAAAAGTAAGTTACAGACATCCTCACACTTTACCACTAAATAACAGCATGTATCTCCTTAGGTCAAGGACACTCTTTTACATAACCTCAGTTCCATTATCACTGAAAGAAATTAATCACACTAATAATAACTATTTCATATTCAAATTTCTATAATGATTTCAAAAAAGTCCTATTATGTGTATATTCTCTATGTGTATGTGTATGCATATGTGTTACATATATGTGTATGTATACCAATGAATAAATGTATGCATGTGTATAACTTTTAAAGTCAGGATGCCATCAAGACTTATGTATTATTTCTGGTTATTATGTCTTTGTCATCTGCTTTAATGTAGATCACTTCCCTCCCTCTATCCTCTACCCCCTTTGTTTTTTTTTCACAACATTGATATTTTGTTACCTTGTGGAATACATTCTGGATTTGTCTAATTGTTTCCTTGTGGAAGTGTTTAACTTCTTCCTCTATCCTCCACATTCTCTGAAAATTGGTAGTTAGACTGAAAGACACCATTACGCATAGGTTAAAATTTTTTCGTAAGAACACTTCATGGGGTGATATTGTGAAATTTACTTGCATCAGATCAGGAGATGCATAATGTCAGGATGTTCTACTATTTGTGATGCCAAGTTTGGTCATTCAGTTACATGGTAACCACTGTCAATCTCCCTTAAAAAGGTACATTTTAATCTTTGCATGAGTAAACTGTGAAGTATTACTTTGGCATGGTGTGAATGCCCCATTCCCCAACAACTTTTCACATGGCGCTCCTTGATGCTCCTTCACTGAAGTGTTTTAAGCAAGCAGTGATGTGATTAGATGTGTCTTTGAAAGATCACTGGCTGCCGTGTGAAGAATGGATTGGAGGAGGCAAGAGAAAAAGTGGGGAGATGAGCAGTTAGGCTGAGGTTGTAGTCCTATGTTTGGGTGGAGGATGGCTTGAACTAGGATGGGTGTCAGAGATGGTAACTAGATGGGTTTGAGATGCGTTTAGAGATGGAACTGAGAAGCCTTGCTGTCAGTTAGCTGGAAAGGAATGGTTCTCAGGTTTCTGGCATAAGCAAATGGGTGAATAGCGGTGCCATTTACTGAGGTGTAGTGGTTTAGGTGGGGCTTTGAAAGGGAGATGGTGAGGGTTGTTTTGGACATGTCAACTGAGAGACCTGGGACTTAGAAGAGAGCTCAGAAGGGGACATGGATAAATATGGAAGTTTTAAAGACTGTGGTGGGCATTTGAAGTCATGGGAGGAGTATAGGGTTAAAAGGGAAGAAACTTAGGAATAGGATCTGAGAAGCAAATACATAAAGGTTGGGTGGAATAGCCAAAGAAGAAGAAAAAAAGAATGGCGAGAAGAGGGGAGAACCAAGTGTTTTACTACAGCAGCCAAAGGCAGAGGGGGTTTCACAAAGGGGAAGGTGGCTAACTGTTAACAGGGAGTGAGAGGTGGAGTCTACGGGGCCAGGCAGCATGACGGTTAAGGTGAGTACTTTGTGTTGGGTGACTGAGGAGAAATGTTGGTGGTGCTGGGTGAAATAGCACGGGGGAGGTGCAGCCAGGAGAGAGGCAGCAGCTAGAAGGGGTAGTAGGATTTAGGGAATATTCTTTTTGAAGATGGTAGAGACTCCAGTGTGCTTGAACACTTACAAGGCAAGAGAAAAGACGACAGTACACAGCAGATAGGAAGAACTGGTCGAGCGCATTTGCTGAGCAGGTGGCAGGTAATGGGACCCAGAGCTCGCGTGGAGGGACCTGGGTAGGTTCTTCCTACTTCACTTTAAATCTGTTGACTATAAACAATCATTTTAGGCTTTTTTTTTTTTTTTAAAGATTTTATTTATTTATTTGACAGAGAGAGACACAGCGAGAGAGGGAACACAAACGGGGAGTGGGAGAGGGAGAAGCAGACTCCCTGCCGAGCAGGGAGCCCGATGCGGGACTCGATCCCGGGACTCCAGGATCATGACCTGAGCCGAAGACAGTCACTTAACCAACTGAGCCACCCAGGCACCCAATGAAACTTTATTTATTATTTTTTTAATAAAGATTTTATTATTTGACAGAGAGAGAGAGAGCACATGAGAGGGGTTAGGGTCAGAGGGAGAAGCAGACTCCCTGCCGAGCAGGGAGCCCAATGCGGGACTCGATCCAGGGACTCCAGGATCATGACCTGAGCCGAAGGCAGTCGCTTAACCGACTGAGCCACCCAGGTGCCCTCATTTTAGGCTTTCATTCTTTGAAGCTTTTATTCCTTTTCATTTTATTCCCATAGGAGTTTCTCATGAACAGTAGCAGCTAAAACTTATAAATGGGCGATCTGTGACATCAAATGTTAGGTTTATCTGCACGAGAGGTAGAAGAGTCTGTTCTTTCCTTTCTAAGCAATGTCTAGGAAAGTCGAAAATGAGCCTTTTGCTGTTCACAGTCAGCTCTGAACTCGAAATAAGCGGGTTCCAAATAGGATGCGTCCCTATTTAGGATGCAGCAAGCCAGAGAAGCAACCTTTTGGTTTTTAACCAATAAACTGTCAGCTCATGTATTTCCCAAATTGCTTTTTAAAAATGATTTTTCACGAACTTTGTGGTTAAACCAACGAAAACCTGAAGTAGGAATGGAGAAGGGAGCAAATAGTCTAATCCCTGTATGGCTCCCTCTACACCAGAGAGCTTCATTTCCCGCGGGCGTGGAGACCAGAGAACATGGTTCATGAAAAAGGTGCTGACAGACTCAGCGTCTTAAACAAACGCAATGTTGCATCAGTGATGATGCTATCACAATATTTGATGTTCATTTGTCCCATATTGGTCGTTGGGAGCTACTTTGTCCTTTCAGCATTACTTGTTATTCTTGAAAGCATCTTTGTCCTGAATTTTCCTGCCCTAAGAAATGAAATCCCCGGGATGCCTGGGTGGCTCAGTCCATTAAGCGTCTGCCTTTGGCTCAGGTCATGATCTCAAGGTCCTGGGATCGAGTCCCGAATCGGGCTCCTTGCTCGGTGGGGAGTCTGCTCTTCTCCCTCTGCCTGCCACTCCCCCTGCTTGTGCATGCGCTCTCTCTCTAATAAATAAATAAAATCTTAAAAAAGAAAGAGAAAGAAAGAAAGAAGAAAGAAAGA
>NW_023270451.1:6306103-6323808 GCF_011800145.1 Mirounga leonina | reverse complement strand
AAAGAAAGAAAGAAAGAAAGAAAGAAAGAAAGAAAGAAAGAAAGAAATGAAATGAAATCCCCTACCTTCCAAGGCATGAGAGGTTAAAATCTGGATGAGGGGGTTGCTCATGAGAGGCGATGGTGGGCAAAAGCTTCCATATTAAGATTCAGTTTGTGTAGATTTTTAAAAATGGTTCCTAGCAGGAGGGTGAATCAGAGACTTCCTAAAGCAGTGAAGGGAAGGAAATATTCTTATTCCTGTCCCGTCTAATAATCAACCGTGCAGCTGCGCTTAAGTCAGTGGCTGTCATTCTTTCTTGTGCACCATCTACTGGGAGGTGGTGAGGGGTGAAAAGTGTACATTATCTTTCCTGTTCATATAATTGCAAGAGTTGCCCTCCACAAGTTCCCAGAATTAGTCCTGTGTTTTAGCATTTTATAGAGCCTTTTACAATGAGATAATTTCCCTTGGAAAACTTCGTCCATAATAGCTTTCATTGTCCAAATAGTTTCCCAAAGGCTAGCCAACTTTGAGATTTTATCTTCATCATTGATGAATATTTATTAAACATCTCTTTCTGGATACACCATTAAGAGCATGCTTTGTTTTTTCAAACTGCAACTTCCCCCAACTTGTAAATAGTAGCAAAATCATTCTGGAATAATAATAATCACAGCTAACCTTTATAGCCAGATATAACTTCTTCAGCAGAGCTTTATACATATTATCTCATTTAATTCTTATGTAAGAACTATATGAAGTAAGTTCTATATTTTCTTTATTTACAGATGAGGAAACTGAGGTTTAGAGAATTTTATTAATTTGCCCCAGTCACATTATATTTATTTATTTTTTCAGTTTATTTTCTTATTTAAGTAATCTCTACACCCAACATGGGGCTCACACCCATGACCCTGAGATCAAGAGTCGCACATTCCACCAACTGAACCAGCCAGGCACCCTGCCCCAGGCACATTTAAAAAATATTGATGCCTGGGTGCCTGGGTGGCTTGGTCAGTTGAGCATCTAACTCTTGATTTCAGCTCAGGTCATGATCTCAGGGTCGTGAGATAGAGCCCCATGTCAGGGGCTTGGAGCATGGAGCCTGCTTGGGATTTTCTCTCCTTCTCCTTCTGCTCCTCCCATAGAGCCTTCTCTCCCTTAAAAAAAAACAAAAACAAAAACAAAAACTGATGCCTGGCTTGGATCTTACCTTCAGAGATTCTGGTTAAGTTGATCTAATGGGAAGCTTGAGAATCTGTGAGTCCCAGGTGAGTTTAATGTACTCTCAAAGTATGAGAAGCAGTGCTCCATTGGGTTGTCCGTTATGGTAGCCACTAGCTACGTGTGGCCATTTAAGTTAATTAAAGTTAAATAAAAAAGAGTTCCTCAGTCACAGTAGCTACATTCTAAGTGCTCAATAGTCACATGTAGCTAGTGGCTACCAATTTGGACAGCGCATGTATAAAACATTTCCATTATCAAAGAAAATTCTATGGATGGGACAAGCTTTATAGAGTCTATGCACATCCCATGTCACCTTGCTATGTCTTTATCTCCCCCCGCCCCCACTTTGGGCTTGGGAGAGGGAATTAAGCCACAACCGAATTTGGAAATATTTGCTTATGAGGTCTAAAGATGGCTCTTGGTGTATGTAATTAGGTACATTTATTCTACACCTCACTTTAACTTTCTTCAAAACAAAAATGATGACCTCCATTCTCTAAAGGATGATATGTGGAGGAATTTGCTACAATGGGGGATATAACCTTCTTTATGTTGTTGACATTTCATATTCATGTCTCAGGATAAATGCCTACAAGAAGAATTTGGGTCGACAGGCATGAATATATTAATCCTCCACAAAACTATATTTCAGAGAGGTTGTACTAGTTTCCTCCTCTATTATTTGAGAATGCTCTTCCTACTGCTCCCTTAACAGAATTGATTATCATTTTAAAAACTTTGCTAATTGGAAAGGAAAAATACGGTGCCTTTAAAAAATTTTTATTTTGTTATTACCAGAGCGGCTGAAGTTTTAACTATGTTTGCTAAATAGTTCTTTCTCCTTGTGATTGTAGAACATAAAAGAACAGGATGAACCAGTAGTTTTTTGCTGGTAGTATGTTTACTTTTTGAAAGTAGTCCAAGTGGTACATGGAACTTTTTTAACTGTTATAATTACTATTTTTGTTTATGCTTTAGTATAGTGTTACTTTGATTCTTAGTGAGTCTGCTGTAATTTTAAAGAGAAGTTATTATTGTGTACTCAATAACCGTAACAGTAATTTTACATCTAACAGAATTGTTACTATTTTTACCTGATAAAATTTTTCTTTTTTTTGTTATTTTCCATCTAAGATACTGCAATAAAATGTACTTCTAACAATATGGCGCGGTTTTAAATGTTAGTAAAAATGGTCACAAATGATAAACATTATAAAAGAATGCTCATTAATGTCCTTAAATAGCCTTCTTAGAGAAAAATGGGCTTTTTTTTTTTTTTTACTACCATGATTCTTTGATAAAGGACCTAGTGTAGTATAACAGAGGAAATATTGCTATTCACTGAAGTAGAGTAATGATTGAATTCACACAGCTAGTTAATTTTAGCTCTGGGACTAGAACCCAGCTTTCTAGACCCTGGTCAAGTTCCTTTCCACCCTGGAAATCTCCTGTTTCAGGTAATCACATAAATGTTAGCACTAGAAGTATCAGTTTTGGCATAATGCCCTCCATGGTAGGTCTTTGATGAGCTTATCTAGTCTACATATCTAGCAACAGCTGCTAGAGATGATGGACATATTCCACATTGGACTGTTCATCATATTCTAGAGGAGGTGAAGGCTGAGAGTGTTCTGGAGTGATGGGGTAAGTGAAGGTGGTCAGGGCTTATCTGGAAAAACCACTTTGTGCCAGGAGTTCTCTCCTTTGCACTTGGGCCAAGGTTCTCAGTGACCCAAATATGGGTGGGTGTGGGCCAACACATACTTGCTCTTATTGCCCCAGTTTGCCTTCCAATTCCAGATAAAAAAGGAGACTGGAAACTGTCTGTAAAGAGGATACACATTTTGGTAAACCAGGGTCTATAACTATTGGTAATGGCCAGAAGGCAAGCTAAATAAGAGAGCAGGGCAATGTGTGTATATTAGGAGAATCTCTTGTAAACTCCTCTAGACTCCCATGATTTCGTATGCAACAGTGTATTTCTATTCCTTTTCCTATTCTTCAGTAGCTTACCACAGTGCGTTACTTATGTGTGTGCTGAGTAATTGTTGAATTGAAATTTCTTAGCAGCTTGTTAATAAACCATTTTTAGAATTTGGATATAATCTATGAGGTAAGTTGAGGCAGAACATCTAAAGCAAGAGAAGTAAGGTTAAGTGGCTTAGGAAACTTTATTTGTCTATGATTCTTTTCAGCTCTACTAAATAATACCTTCTTACTTCTAGGAACTTTGTGTGTATGTTACAGTCCGAAGTTTGACTCTTGGGAAAAAATCACGTATTCAGTGTTTTACTTTCATAAAGGTACATGTCATTTATTCTTAATTTTTTATTTTTACCTAATCACTTTTTCCAAATAGTAGCAAGTTACATAAATTTTAAAGTCCTACTACCTTGTAATAAATTTTATCAGTACATTCTATACCTGTATGCCTATGTAATACATGTTTCCTAAAAAAATTCACTAATGATGAATACAGTTAACCCTTGAACCACATGGAATTAAATAGCACAGATCCACTTACATTCAGGGTTTTTAAAAAAATACAGTATAGTACTGTGAATGTATTTTCTCTTCCTTATAATTTTTCTTAATTACATTTTTCTTTTTCTTTTTTTTTTTTTAAAAGATTTTATTTATTTATTTGACAGAGACAGAGACAGTGAGAGCAGGAACACAAGCAGGGGGAGTGGGAGAGGGAGAAGCAGGCTTCCTGCTGAGCCGGGAGCCCGATGTGGGACTCGATCCCAGGACCCTGGGATCATGACCTGAGCCGAAGGCAGTCGCTTAACCAACTGAGCCACCCAGGCGCCCTCTTTTTCTTTCTTTTAATAACATTTTTCTTTACTGTGAGAATACAGTACACAATACATACAACATATAAACTATGTGTTAATTGACTGTTTATGTTATCAGAAAGGCTTCTGGTCAGCAGTAGGCTCTTCGTAGTTAACTTTTGACTCCCCAAAAACTTACATGTGGATTTTTGACTGCTCAGGGGTTTGCACCCCTAACCTCCCTGTCGTTCAAGGGTCAACTGTATTGAGTTAGCTAATATTTTTATATTATTTTCCCGACCTATATTTTTTTCTAGGCCTGTAGGTAGACCAATCCTTATAGACATATTTGTCCAAAGTGTGTTTGTTTGCTTTTTTATTATTACTAGTTGGAAAACATCAATATATTTAACTTACAAGGTCACATAGAGTTTTAGTTAAAAGCATCCATCAGCTCAGATCTCAACAGGTCCTAGACTTAAAATACCTTTATTTCGATTCCCACATCTGCAGCCCAGGAAACTGATTTGTCGGCAGTCAGCCTACAGGGACAAGTGCCCAAGCTATTCTAGTTCTGTAGTTGGCCAGTGTGCCCTTTAATAGTTTTAGTCTGAACCGTGCTAAGGCACATTTATTTTGCTTGTTTAGTTCCTTAAAATTACTATTTATGTAGTACATACTGTGGGTAGAATTAATTTTTTTAATTAAAAAAAAAAAAAAAACCATGCCAGACCACAGCAGAGTTTATTCTGCAGGAGTGCCTAACAGTATCTTCAGTAGTTAGAAATCTACATGAAAAAGGTTTAACAGCTCAATAATGAAGAAACTAAAAGCCACTTCAGAAGTAGACATGCTTTAATAGCATAAGTTGGATTTTTCTTTTATGGAAAGTTTTCATACATTTTTCTAATGATTAATATAATGGTTAAAACCATAAATAAAAGTTTAATGAAAGTTTTATTAAGGGTTACTAATTCTGATGAAGAGTTAGAAAAGTGGAGAGTGAAACCCAGTACATTGATTTAGCTGATAGTCTACTGCCCTTCTAAATGACTGAGAGAAGTCCCAGAAGCTCTTAATGACGACAAGAACATGAGGTAAACCATGAGGGCCAGTGAGCCACCTGGTCTCCTCCATCTCTTGGATCTTGTAGATTCCTTCAGATCCTTCTGTCTCTGCACAACCCATCTTATCAGGTCTAATATTATACAACAAGCCCAGAACAACGATTGGATCCTGATTGCACTGTAATCTACCTTCTGTGTGGGCTTTTAGAGAATGATAGAGAACCATGAAATCTGGAAGTCAGAGACCCTTGCTAGGTCAGTCTCACAGCTCGTAAAGGTTAAGAGTATTACATAGGGCAATAGCCTTGGGTGGAATTACGGCTCTTTGTTTCTTACCATTCTTTCCTGGGCTTCCTGTTCTCTCTCCACAGGGCACAGCAAGACCTTCACTGCTGCTCTTGGGAGTGTTGACTCACACGTGACTAAGGGCCTTACTTTTCTCAACCTTGGTGAGTGAGAGAGAGATGCATCTCTCTGCTCTGACCCTCCTTTCGAGTACATGTGATACTCAGCCTTTTATATCTCATTTTCTTATCTGTGCACCCCATTTTCTCCAGCCTCTGTAGGACTTGGATTGTGATGACAACCACTGACCTTTCTGAAGCCTGAGAGGGGAAGGTTTTCTCTGGAAACCTTAGCACCCCTAACTTCTCTGTTGTTCAAGGGTCAACCGAATTAAGTTAGTTAATATTTTCATAATATATTTTTTCCTGACCTATATCTTTTTCTAGGCCTACAGACCAATCCTAATGAACGTATTTGTGTCCCCCATTCAGATCAGCCTTTTGGGGAGGGGATGCACCTCCCTTTTTAGAGAAACTAGGCTGTGAGCTTTCCTATGTTTTTAGTAGTAATCCTAAAAAGCCGTTTGTTAGTATAAAAATGATGACAGGGGTGCCTGGGTGGCTCAGTCGGTTAGGCATCTGCCTTCAGCTCAGGTCATGATCTTAGGGTCCTGGGATCGAGCCCCATGTCCTTCTTCCCTCCCCCACCATGCCCCCACTTGTTCTCTCTCTCTCTCTTTCAAATAAACAAATAAATAAATCTTTAAAAAAAAAATGATGCCAGTGAATGGGTTGGTCCCTAAAAGCCTATGAGAAATAATACATCATGTTGTCCCTTGATTCTAGAGAGGACAAAGTTCTTTGAGAAATTGCCCATTCCCTGTTGCTAATTGCTAAGAGCTTCCAAGTCGTATAAATGATTTAGGGATCAGCTTGAATGTGTTGATTTTCATTGAGTAAATATAGTAAGGGAACTTGAGTGTTAGGTTTGAACATATTAATGGAGTCTATAATGAAGAAAATCAAGAAAGGGTTTATT
Source organism: Mirounga leonina (assembly GCF_011800145.1). Lineage (NCBI taxonomy): Eukaryota > Metazoa > Chordata > Mammalia > Carnivora > Phocidae > Mirounga > Mirounga leonina. The sequence goes on along the minus strand of NW_023270451.1, from coordinate 6,317,432 downwards.
GTACCAACCTACCAAAAGCTGCTTTTCCATATCATTTGGGATGAGGGGCACAAACAGGTTAGCACAAGACTAAGTAACAGAACTATTACTTGCCCACCTATGGGACATGGCACAATATTCAAAAAAGAAAAACTTCAGGTTTAGAGCACATGATTCTTTAATATGTTTTCCTATTCCTGTTCCCCAGTCTGTCTACTATCATGATAAAGGTTTAGGAAGGTGTGATATGAGGGATCTGGGCGAAATGAGAACGAAAATGATAAAGTTCATAAAAAAGATTTTTCTTTTGAACAATACTATAGATGAGGTGAGATAGCGAATGCTGAGTGGGCCAGTATGTGGTAAATGTTAACATGAGCTTTGAACCTGTGGGAAATTGCCTTAGAGAGGCCTGATTCTACGGCTTCCTGTGGTAAGAGAGATAAATATAAGGTTTCCTGGGTCTGAGACTTGATTCTTATCAGAGAATGCTACATCAACATCCCATCTCAAGAGTGATGTGGGAAACTTTCCACTAAAAAAAAACTTAGCATTTTGTGAGGTCAAAGATAGCCTTCCTTTTTTTCCCCCTGAGAATGACTCTAGAAAAGGGCAGGCATGATTTAATCTATGGTCTTCAGACTGTGGAGTCGGCAGAAATCCTAGAGCTTTGTAAAATAGGCTCTTGCATAAGTTATGTTTCCTTCCTATATGCATTTTATCTTCTTGGCACAAAATTATACCCAAGATTAAAACTAGGTCATTTTTATGACAACAGTATTGCTTTTTGAGTGATGTCTTTTTTTCCTATTAATTGCATGCAATTGTCCTAAATTGTCACCCTGTTAAAAGGGACTTATATTGATTAAAATATTAAAAAAGAGAGTTTTGGAGAAGTTTTCCATAAATCCAAACACCTCTATATAAGAAAGATATGTTTGTTAATAAAAACCTACTATTTTAAAAATGAATACTATATGCTAAGCGTGTTGTTTCGGTTATCTTGATCCTTACAACAATCCTGCTTGGTGATGTTATCCTCATTATACAGATAATGAAACTGAGGCTCAGAAAGGTGTGTGCCCAGGCTCCTTTTGGTGTTTCTTATCAGAGGCACTGTGTTAGTTTCTTATTGCTGCTATAACAAATTATCACAGATTTAGGGCTTAAAACAACATAAACTTTGTCTTTTGGTTCTGGAGGTCAGAATTCTGAAATGAATTTTGAGGGGCTAAAGTCAAAGTGTGGGTAGAAATGGTTCCTTCCGGATATTCTGGGAAGGAATTCATCCTTGGCCTCCTCCAGCATCTCGATGCTAGCATTTCTTGGTTTATGACCACATCACTCCCATCTCTTTCATCCTTGCATGATCTTCTCCTCTGTAGTCCACTCTCCCTCGTCCTCCCTTCTGTAAACATATTTATGGTTACATTGGGTCCACTTGAATCCTCCAGGATACTTTCCACATCCCAGGATCCTTGATCCCATCTGCAAAGTGCCTTTTATCACTTCAGGTAACATATTCACAGGCTCTGGGATTAGCACATGAACATCTTTGAGGGTCATCATTTGGCCTACCACAGGCACTGTTGACGTTTTTGATGAGACAGTACTTTTTGAGTGAGAGTGTCCTGCACATTGAGGGTTTTAAGACCTTCACCAAATGGCAGGAGGACTCCCCCTTCCACTCCAATGATTGCGACAACTCAAAACACCCTCATATATTTCCAAATGCCTCCTCTCCCAGGGATGTAGTTACCACCCTAGTTAACTGGTTAAATGCTAGGGCTAAGAATTAATTTAGGTCATTTGATGCCTAAACCCTTTCCACCATACCCTATTATATCATTATTTGTGTTTTTTTACTTAAGTGTTGCCGTAATAAGAATATTATTGCAGCCATTTGTGCTACTTGCTTTTTTTTTTTTTTAAGATGTTATTTATTTATTCAACAGAGAGAGAGAGAGACATAGAGAGGGAAGGAACACAAGCAGGGGGGGTGGGAGAGAAGCAGGCTTCCCGCTGAGCAGGGAGCCCAACACAGGGCTCAATCCCAGGACCCTGAGATCATGACCCGAGCCGAAGGCAGACAATTAACTGACTGAGCCACCCAGGCACCCTGTGCAACTCCCTTTAACATCACTTAATCCCCAGTGACCAAGAGGACACTTACTTAAGTCAACTGCTTTGAGTTTTACATCCTCTTTCCTTTCCTTTCCATTCCACAGAATGCCTTCTATGCAAATGATTAGCACGTATTTCTTTGCTTCTTAGGAAAAAAGAGTCCAGCTGGCGCACTTATAATCTAAATGTGTCATCTGTATGAAATTCACTGCTATTGTGTGAAAAATTATTGGCAAGGGCTACTTCCACCTTCCCATTCTCCAGAAATTTTTACACCTTGTCTCAATCTGTGTACAAGTGTTTTTGGTGCAAAATTATCAAATGCAGGTACTGTGAAGGTGTGAATTCTCGGCAGCTCGCTATGCAAGGAAATATATTAGTACTTCGTCGAGTGTGAGATTACATAAAACAAGAGATTGTTTTGATGACTATCAATTTAAGGGTTCTCTAAACAAAATGACGATGACGATAGTGATGATGACGACGAGTGGGCAAACGTAGGAAACAAAATTTTAGAGCTCCCCGCAACTGGCAGAAATGAGGAGGGAAATTCCCATTATAAGCTATTCCCAGACTATCAGATAAAGGAATAATTCATATTGCTTGGTATTTTTTTTTTCTAATTTGCTTTCAGAGGTCATTTAAGTTCATATAAAGCCACAATTCACTTAGACTCAAAATTACACATATCAATTAAGATAACCATGGCTAAATGTATGAAGAAAACTAGCAACAGGTAGAAATAAATGAGACCTGGCTCATTTGATGAAATGTGCTGACATCAGACAGTTTAGTATCACGTTGGTCAAAACTTCTGTGTTTTAAGAGGTTCAAAGACAAATAGGGATACTGTGAAGTTCTGGGCTTTCTCTTTGTCTGTGCAGCTCTTGCCACATGCAGATAAATTATATCTTCCTCGTCTACAGATTATTATGTGGCTGTTTACTTACCTGGTCATTTCTTTCATCTACTCAACATCCAGCATCCGGACCTGATCTGCCACAGTTTGTTTCTGACAGGTATTGCCGTGGTCTTTCCCTCCTGAACGTGGCCCATTTGGATTTGTCTTGGCACTGTTTGTATTTGGGTGAGGGTGAGTGGAGTTTCTTTTATTTGCTGATCTCCTTTTTTTTTTTTTTGGCCAGGAAACAATGAAGTGGTCGATATGCTACCTCATAGTCCTTTACAGTCACTCTCAGGGTCCCTGGTACTGGATTGGTGTTCTGGAAAGCTCTCCAGGGCGGTCCTCAACCAGTCGTACTTACTACAGTTCCTATGGAACACGCAGCTCGACTATGAGAAGATGGGCGCGTTGCACTGTGTGCTCTCCTGGGGCCAAGACCCCCCGTTCCTGGAAGCCAAGGTGGTGATGTAGCTTCAGTTTAAAAACTGGCAAATAGACAACACCAGCTGTATACATTTGTGGTTGAAAGGAACAGATGCCATTTTTGTTTGGTAGTAATTAATCAAAGTGTCTGGTCTCCATCCTGATTTAAACATACTCTTTTTTTTTTTTAAGATTTTATTTATTTATTTGAGAGAGAATGAGATAGAGAGAGAGCATGAGAGGGGGGAGGGTCAGAGGGAGAAGCAGATTCCCTGCCGAGCAGGGAGCCCGATGCGGGACTCCATCCAGGGACTCCAGGATCATGACCTGAGCCGAAGGCAGTCGCTTAACCGACTGAGCCACCCAGGCGCCCCTAAACATACTCTCTTCTTGTGCTTCTTTTTTATGGACCCCAACCAAACCTCAGACTGTGAGCATGTCTGTCCTTTTGACTACTCTCTTTTCCATACTGTGCATACACATTAGCTGTATCAGTAACATTCCAAGAAAGTGCTCAGTAAATAGTAGTTTCTCAAATACCTACTTTCGCTCCTGGTCTGTGTTTGGTGTGTAGCATCAAAAGAACTAAAATCTGGTGGCATATATTTATTACATTTTAATGAAGATAGTTTATATTTATATTTATATTGCACAATTTAATTTATGAAGCACTTTCACATGTTTTGTCACTTAGTTTTACAGCTGTCCTGTGAAGTTGGAGAAACCCCCCTATTAGACTTGATTGGGACCAATGGGTGGTTGGGTAATTGAAGAAAAGATATCTTAAACATTTTATTTTAGCCTAAAACCAAAAAAAAAAAAAAAAGTACATTTATTCACCTATCTTTTGATGTAGATTAAGACTCTTTCTTTGTATATTAGCTGGTTGGAGTTCAAAATCATTTTTCTTTCTTTTTTTATTTTTTATTAACATATAATGTATTATTTGTTTCAGGGGTACAGGTCTGTGATTCAAAAGTCTTACACAATTCAAAGCGCTCACCATAGCACATACCCTCCCCAATGTCCATCACCCAGCCACTTCATCTCTCCCACCCCCCTTCTCTCCAGCAACCCTCAGTTTGTTTCCTGAGATTGAGAGTCTCTTATGGTTTGTCTCCCTCTCTGGTTTCATCTTGTTTCATTTTTCCCTCCCTTCCCCTATGATCCTCTGTCTTGTTTCTCAAATTCCTCATAGCAGTGAGATCATATGATAATTATCTTTCTCTGATTGGCTTATTTGGCTTAGCATGATACCCTCTAGTTCCATCCACGTTATTGCAAATGGCAAGATCTCATTTTTTTGGCTGCCTAATATTCCATTGTGTGTGTATCCCCACATCTTCTTTATCCATTCATCTGTTGATGGACATCTTGGCTCTTTCCATAGTTTGGCTATTGTGGACATTGCTGCTATAAACATTGGGGTGCATGTACCCCTTCGGATCACTACATTTGTATCTTTGGGGTAAATACCCAGTAGTGCAATTGCTGGGTCGTAGGGTAGCTCTATTTGCAACTTTTTGAGGAAACTCCATACTGTCAAAATCATTTTTCTTACATAAAACCACTAGTAATGTGCTGTCTCTGACTTCCTATTACTTTCTTCTTCTCCCTTTTTTTTCTTAATCTTACTTTCTTCTTTTTTTTAACCTAAGGAGAGCCATATTTTAAAAATCCTTTCAAAACCATCCGTATCTATTGGGCAATTTTTTCTAATCTTTTACAGTTGTCTCACATGTAGTTTTTTTTAGTGAGTGTTTTGGACATGACTTTGAGTCTTTCCGAAGCATTCAACTTTTATTGACCAAACAACACTCTTTTTGCTTCCATATTTCACTCGTCTGTGGTAATATTTTATTAAATTACCTAATTGTGAAGATAAATACAACCAGCATGAATAGGCTTAGAAATAAAAACAACCACTTATTGGGATGCCTGGGTGGCTCAGTTGGTTAAGCCACCTGCCTTTGGCTCAGGTCATGATCCCAGGGTCCTGGGACGGAGCCCGGCATTCTCCCTCTGTCTGCTGCTCCCCCTGCTTGTGCGCTTTCTCTCTCTCTGACAAATAAATCAAATCTTAAAAAAAAAACAACCCACTTATTTATTGGTAGGAGCAGAAATGTGAGAATGCTCTGTGGCTAGGTAAGCCTCATAGTGTCTAAGGCTGGGAACAAGAAGTTTCAGTCCTCCAGCAGGTGAGGATGGTGGTGGAGACTGAGTTGTTGTTACAACATACCCTTGGGAGGACCATACAGTGATGCTCACGAAGATTAAGCGGTGTGCCAACGTTCACACTGATGTCTGAGCTGGACTCAAACCCAGGTCTGCTGCCTTCGAGCTTTGGGGTGTGATTTGGTTTGGTTTTTTCCTGTATCCACCAGTTCTTCACACTGGTACTTTGCTATAACATGACCTACTCTAGCAAAAACAAACATGGGGTTGAAGAAGTCTTATTTGGATTTCAGACAAGGGCATTTATTAAAAAAAGATATGTAAAATGGACCTGATTTATAAGACTGCTTAAGCCACAGTCTTGCATTATGTGCCTTGAAGGGAAGTGAGTATATTCTTCGGCAGTTCCAAAATAGATACAGAATTTTAAAAGATTCACATACATTTTGTACTTCTTTGGTGGTGGGGACAGGGTGCAGATGTAAATACCAACAGATTTGTCTTCTTACTTTTTAAAGATTATTCAGTGGATTTCTGAGAATATCTCTGCCTGCCATTCATTTGACCTCATTCAGGAATTTATAATTGGTAGGTGTTGCTGATGGTGCATAGTAAGTTGAATCCTTGACCGTTTTGCTGGAGGGAAAGCAGCAAATTGATAATGCCTCAACCTGTCAAAATGTTGGTTAGAAGCATTTCTTTTTTTTTTTTACTCTATTTCAGTCACAGCTAATTAAATTTCGTTCTCTTGTGGTCTTGTGAGAAGCTATGACGGTTCGGAGACTGATGAGATACATTCTCTAACCTTATTAGTGATTTTTTTTTTTCCCAGTAAGATATAAAAAACTTTCTTAGTTCAGTTTCTGTGTAAAGTGGAATAATGTCATTTTGGGTTAGATAGAAGTGCCAAATAATTTTTTTTTTTAATGATTCTCACTGTAAAGAGCAGAACTTGAACGTTTCATAAAGGTAGAACCATAATGGTTAGCCTTTTGAAGATAAGGATAAGGCAATAAAAACTTTTGGGGGGTTTGCTTGTTTTGGTGAATTACAGTGTCTACTGCCTTATTCTTATTAAACCATGTCTTTCTTTTTTTTTTTTTTTCTTTCAAAAATCTACTCAGCTTCTTCATATTGGAGCATATACCCAAAGACAAGTAACATGGATAAACTTTTGCCATATTCCTCAGTGCTCACTTGGAATACAGTAAGTTAACACTTTGTATTATGTAACTAAAATTGATTCACAGTTGTGGGTCCGTTGTAGGACATCCCTGTCACAGTACCCGTGGCTGTGATTTCATTTGTTTATTTTGACTGATAAGGATCTGAGTTGGAGATTCCTGGCAGAAAAATAATCGTGAATCCTTGCTGTTAGCCAGGTAGTGATATAAAATAGGAGAATTGAAGGAGAAGGTACAGGATATGTGTCACTCTTCTTACTACTAAGCAGAATGAAACCTCTGTCATCTTCAAATGGTATTTTTTTTTTAGCAACTAGAGAGGATTAAAATATTCTTATAAACTAAGGAATGGCCGGACCACTGCTGTTGTTGTAAGCTGTTCTATTTCCTAAGTAGATTGACCCCTTTTCCCAGCCTCATAAGGAAAGTCTGTAATAACTGTAGAGCCTCAAGATCAGTAAAAGTTAGTAATCTTAAGCAAATTCACTCCATTTAACCTTTTCTTCCTCTTGGCCCTTGCTCCCAATTTTTCAACTGGGAGGTGCTGAGCTAAAATTTTGTTTATTTTCTCTAGAACATGGTGCAGTAAACTGAGATTTGTTGGATCAGAAAGTGAAAACCCTGAAAAAGGTTTCAGGCTGCCCCGAAAAAGGTTTCTTCTTTCATACTTAGATGTTAGAACTACATGCTTAGTCTTGAGGCAGAGGTTTATATCAAGAAGGCATTTAGAAAAATAAATTGAATTTAGGTAACACAGACATCGGAAAATAAGTACTGGGATAAATTGTGACACTTGCCCATTTTGTATTTAGACTATTTAAATAGAGGCAGCTATGTCTGATTAATTTCTAAATGTTTGGTATGCACAGCGGTAGTGTTTTCCTAAAGACCCTTTTGTCTTTTACCGTTAAGGGTTTTTAAATGTTCTTGCCTCACTGTAGAATAACAAGGGAAAGATGAGCTCATTTCGTCTCCAAGCACTGTTTGCTTTGAGAACTCTTGTGAATATATATGCAGCATCTATGGTGATGTGGCAGGAAGTTTGCAGGTTAAACCACGGGGAGTCAGGAAATGCACCTCTATGTTTCCTTCCCTCACCACCCAGCCCTGTCATCCTCCAGTTCAGTGTCTGGGAGGAGGGGCCCGGGAACCCCTCTAGTTTCCAGAGTTGTGTTTAAAGATGGAGCACGTGTTAACTGGATGGCATGTGAGAGGCTCATCTGGAGAGGCAGTTTCTCACTTTTGCATTTCTCATGACTGTGGGGCGGAGGAGCGATTGTAGACCTCCAGAGTGATGTCAGGAAGTCCTATGAGAGTTAATATAAAAAACCCACAGTTCTAACCACCATCTACTGAGCTTATTTTAGGGTTTACCACGTTGCTCTAAACTTCAGTGTGTTGGAGTAGGTTACCTTAAAGGTCTCTTCTAATCCTGAAATTCTGAGTCCCTGCTTCTCTTTAGCAATGATGTAAATCATTTGCCTTTTCTTTTCCTAATCTACAAATGCTCTTATTCCTACACCTTAATAAACACTTGCCGGAATAAAAAATATTAATATCATAAAAAATATTAATATCATACTTCTGTGTGGAGACAGATTATTTCTGTAAATAACTGAATTGGATTTTTTTTTAAGATACTAGAACATATAGTGTTCTTTCATATAAATCATCCTGAATTATGCTTTGCAAACAATTAGCCTTGTTATTCCTATTTTAAGACCTAGAGCTGTAATGAATTTTAATGCTTTTTTGAAGTGTCTTCTCTTACCGAGTAGTGATAAGTGAAACACAAAATATATTCTTAACACAGACTTTTTGTGGTCACAGTGGACAACTCGGTTGTTTGAATATCCTGGAAACTTATTTCTACATTGCTGTGGTGCCCCTTTCCACAGGAATGTTGTATATCAGTAAAAATCTAGTACATTTAAGTTCTAGACAAATACAAGATTTTATTTCTACAGTACACCTTCTAAATTATTTTCTCATGTATCATCTACCTTTTTTTTAGAAAATAAAAGATGAATTCACTAGCTGAGAGGCTAATCTACACGGTTAATATAGAAACACACTTCCAAAATGACTGAATGAAGGGCCATTTTGGAAGTTTATATTTTTATTGTAATTTTTGTTTTAATGCTCACAATGTTATAATTCGGATTTCCTGACACGGATTGTACATCTTTCGTATTTGCCATGGTGATTCTGCTGCATCAGCTCTTTATGGGGATCTTTTACTTCTGGAATTATGGTAGAGGATGGGGTGAAGAAGAATTTTGACTAAAGTAAAAAAAGAACCCCATTAATTTTGGTTCCTTCTAGGGAGGCAGGGGTCAACTATAATATAATACATTTAAGCAAAAGAGAAGAAGAGGGAGGAAGGAACAATAAACAAAGAAGGAACGTGTCCCCCTTATTATTACATTTGATAGTGCCCATGTCATTTGCCTTATTTGTTCTTAAAATGCAATGTGTAAAGAATACACTATTTGCTCCGTATTCCTAATAGTCTTCTCCTTTCCTTCAGAGATTGTCGTCTTTTTTTTTTTTTTTTAAGATTTTATTTATTTATTTGACAGAGAGAGACACAGCGAGAGAGGGAACACAAGCAGGGGGAGTGGGAGAGGGAGAAGCAGGCCTCCCACGGAGAAGGGAGCCCGATGCGGGGCTCGATCCCAGGACCCTGGGATCATGACCTGAGCCGAAGGCAGTCGCTTAACCAACTGAGCCACCCAGGCGCCCTTGGTTATTTTTCAATGCAATAGGGAAACTGACTTCATGACCTAACGTAAGTGATTTCTGGGCAAATGGGTGAGCCACTAGCTGAACTGCCAATGATAGCTTTCTGTTCCTGCTCAGGTGGGTCACTTTTTCTTTTTTTTTAAGATTTTATTTATTTATTTGACAGGGAGAGATACAGCGAGAGAGGGAACACAAGCAGGGGGAGTGGGAGAGGGACAAGCAGGCTTCCCTCGGGAGCAGGGAGCCCGACTGACGTGGGGCTTGATCCCAGGACCCTGGGATCATGACCTGAGCCGAAGGCAGACGCTTAACAACTGAGCCACCCAGGCGCCCCAAGACTGTCCTCTATTGTAATCATGACTTTAAAGAATATTTCCCTTCCCAAGGCAAGAGATGGGTTATGTTCACTGTTATTTATAAACCCTAAGGTTTATTTAAAGTAGAGGTTAGCAAACTGGGAGCTGCCCTCAGCTTCTGTCTGTGCAGAAAACACTTCCTGAAGGCTCAAGCTTGTGGTGGTTGATACGTTAAGCAGTTGTGTGTGTGTTTTTCCCCCACCCTAGGAAATTCCTGGAATAACCCTTGTGACGGAAGAGATCCCATTGCCTTTCATGAAGGTAAGTCCTTCCAGGGAGAAACAAAAGCACACCGTGCATGGCTCCCTTGCTGGCCTCCACACTCAGCTGGAGTTCCAACTCTGCTGCCCCAAGTATGATGGTGGTTCCCAAAGGGCTTGTAGAGAAAGGGGGAGATGGGAGGTGAGGGGTAGGGTAGGGTTAGTTCTCTAGAAAATCCTTCCTAAGGGGTGGAGTCATCACTGAGGATGATATTATGGCAATTCTCAGGAATACTCTTTGGAGAGGGACGTTTTCTCAAGATGGAGAATTATGGGGCTCAACCTAAACCACACAGAACTCGTCTTTTCCACTGCGCCTCAAACTAGTCCACACTGGAGGAGTTCTTATAGATTGTCCTTAGAGGACCTAGTAGCTGCTTCTTACTTCATTTGTGCCCCCTCCACACGCACGCACGCACGCACAAATGCACACACACAGTCTTAACCCCATTAAGTGACCTGGGCTTGGATTATCTAATTTCCTTCTGGTTCTAAGAACAGCTTTTCTGTTTCTCAAAAGTGACCTCTGTTGGCTCCGTATGTGGTCTCTGTGACGCTTCTTTCTGCACACCTCCTTCCTGCCGCTAAGCGGTAGCTATTGGTGTCTTGCTGTAATCTGTGGTTTCAGAAGAGTTTCTGAGCACAATAGGGAGAATGGGGGTGGGTGGGTGAGTAGAAAAGAATGTGTATGTAGTTAAAAACTGGGGAGTATTTTAGCAGTTTCCTTGAAGCTCCTTTGTTGTTTTTGGCGTCGCCTCCTGGTAATTATAGCTTGGTGTGTAGTGGGAAATCTCAGCTTTTGTCGGCAGGCAGCTCACTGTGCTGCCACTTTCTTATTTACCTTGGATGCTTTGGGGTCCACGGAGGGCAGGCCAGGCCTGGGCAGCCGGGGGAAGGCCGACAGCCGTGAGGTCTGAGGTCACGGTGATGCCCTGCGAGTAGGAGAGGGCCTACTGGGGCAGGTTTCAGTCCTAAGAAGGGTCCTTCAAGGAGACCGACAGCTGGTGGTTCTGGGCCACAGCCTGAGACCACTGTGAAGCCCTCCAAGGGGAGGAAGAGGAGGGGAAAAGAAAGGTTTGATTAACAGCTGAAAACATTCTTTTTTTTTTTTTTTTTTAAAGATTTTATTTATTTATTTGACAGAGAAAGACACAGCGAGAGAGGGAACACAAACGGGGA